>NC_060215.1:12748750-13053125 GCF_021130785.1 Homalodisca vitripennis | reverse complement strand
TAGTGAAACAAATAAACGTGTCATAGAAATGTGGATTATACGTATGGAAGCTTACAGAAAGATTTAGCCTCATTAAAATTTAGATATTATTTTAAAAATCAAATAAAGTTGTTTAGTTTCAATACTGATACTTAAATTAAGTGTGGTTTGTTAACCACATACTCTACCAGTCGGTTTGCAGAAATAATGACACATTCTTTTAACGGTACCCTTTATTTGTAATATTAATAATTGTCCTTGCATTTTAGGTTCTAAAAATAAAATACACGTTTAGAATTGAAGATTATAGATGTGAAACGAAATTAAAAATGTAATTCTTGAGAGGCAAAGTTAAGAGTATAAGTATCCACTTAAGTGATTTCCTTTGTTATTCCACAAAACGCAAAGCAGTGATAATATGTGTTCAGTGGTTAACGCCTCCTTAGTGTTTGTGGTCGGGTCATGATCCAAGACATTTCCCTACATCAAGGAACTCCAGAAACCAGAGAACTCCAGAAACTAGACTTGAAGTTTTCAAGGAAAGAACCTCCACTATCGTACAAGTATATCTTTAAGATGTGATGTATCTAAAATGGAATTAACTTGAAAGTAAGCATAACATGGTGGGAAGGGATGATTCAATGCGATTGTTTTGTCATCGCATTACAATTGAGTGCACTACGATGTTTCTGACACGATCTCTAAGCACGGCGGAACAACCGAGTTTCTACACATGACGTAGCCATGGTAGGAAGGGATGATTCAATGCGATTGTTTTGTCATCGCATTACAATTGAGTGCACTACGATGTTTCTGACACGATCTCTAAGCACGGCGGAACAACCGAGTTTCTACACATGACGTAGCCATGGTAGGAAGGGATGATTCAATGCGATTGTTTTGTCATCGCATTACAATTGAGTGCACTACGATGTTTCTGACACGATCTCTAAGCACGGCGGAACAACCGAGTTTCTACACATGACGTAGCCATGGTAGGAAGGGATGATTCAATGCGATTGTTTTGTCATCGCATTACAATTGAGTGCACTACGATGTTTCTGACACGATCTCTAAGCACGGCGGAACAACCGAGTTTCTACACATGACGTAGTCATGGTAGGAAGGGTTGATTCAATACGATTGTTTTGTCATCGCATTACAATTGAGTGCACTACGATGTTTCTGACACGATCTCAAAGCACGGCGGAACAACCGAGTTTCTACACATGACGTAGCCATGGTAGGAAGGGATGATTCAATGCGATTGTTTTGTCATCGCATTACAATTGAGTGCACTACGATGTTTCTGACACGATCTCTATGCACGGCGGAACAAACCGAGTTTCTACACATGACGTAGCCATGGTAGGAAGGGTTGATTCAATGCGATTGTTTTGTCATCGCATTACAATTGAGTGCACTACGATGTTTCTGACACGATCTCTAAGCACGGCGGAACAACCGAGGTTCTACACATGACGTAGCCATGGTAGGAAGGGTTGATTCAGCTTCAATGCTGTCTAGCTGCAGTTTACCTTCCGCTTAGTGCAGCTTCTGTTATCTGACGCTCCCCTCCCACTTGACCCCTGGAATCTTGAGTCGTGTTCGTCTGAAAAGGTCCATAAAAGTCCGCAACGAAGAAGCTTAAAATGAAGTCTTTACCTAGTCTCGACATCAAACACAACTTGAATACAAAATATAGTGTAATGAAGTATTCTCATTGTCTCGTCAGATGCACAATTGAGATGTTTTAGACACGATCTCTAAGCACATTGAACCTACCGAGTTGTCTACTAAGCACGGTGAACCTACCGAGTTGTCTACTAAGCTCGGTGAACCTACCGAGTCGTCTACTAAGCACGTTGAACCTACCGAGTTGTCTACTAAGCACGTTGAACCTACCGAGTTGTCTACTAAGCACGTTGAACGTACCGAGTCGTCTACTAAGCTCGGTGAACCTACCGAGTTGTCTACTAAGCTCGGTGAACCTACCGAGTTGTCTACTAAGCACGTTGAACGTACCGAGTCGTCTACTAAGCTCGGTGAACCTACCGAGTCGTCTACTAAGCTCGGTGAACCTACCGAGTTGTCTACTAAGCACGTTGAACCTACCGAGTCGTCTAATAAGCTCGGTGAACCTACCGAGTCGTCTACTAAGTTCGGTGAACCTACCGAGTTGTCTACTAAGCACGTTGAACCTACCGAGTCGTCTAATAAGCTCGGTGAACCTACCGAGTCGTCTACTAAGTTCGGTGAACCTACCGAGTCGTCTACTAAGCACGTTGAACCTACCGAGTTGTCTACTAAGCACGTTGAACCTACCGAGTTGTCTACTAAGCACGTTGAACCTACCGAGTTGTCTACTAAGCACGTTTAACCTACCGAGTCGTCTAATAAGCTCGGTGAACCTACCGAGTCGTCTACTAAGTTCGGTGAACCTACCGAGTCGTCTACTAAGCACGTTGAACTTACCGAGTCGTCTACTAAGCACGTTGAACCTACCGAGTCGTCTAATAAGCTCGGTGAACCTACCGAGTCGTCTACTAAGTTCGGTGAACCTACCGAGTTGTCTACTAAGCTCGGTGAACCTACCGAGTCGTCTACTAAGTTCGGTGAACCTACCGAGTTGTCTACTAAGCTCGGTGAACCTACCGAGTCGTCTACTAAGTTCGGTGAACCTACCGAGTTGTCTACTAAGCTCGGTGAACCTACCGAGTTGTCTACTAAGCACGGTGAACCTACCGAGTCGTCTACTAAGCTCGGTGAACCTACCGAGTCGTCTACTAAGTTCGGTGAACCTACCGAGTCGTCTACTAAGTTCGTTGAACCTACCGAGTCGTCTACTAAGCTCGGTGAACCTACCGAGTTGTCTACTAAGCTCGGTGAACCTACCGAGTCGTCTACTAAGCTCGGTGAACCTACCGAGTTGTCTACTAAGCTCGGTGAACCTACCGAGTTGTCTACTAAGCACGGTGAACCTACCCAGTTGTCTACTAAGAGGAAGATGTATTGGTGTTAAACTCAACATTCACATTGTTCGGATCAGGAATTGTTGTTAACCCGACCAATTTTAGCCCACATTGCCGAACATCCTGTAACGCTAAAATCCTGTATTCGTAAAATAAAAGATTGAACTAGTTCCCTGAACAATAAATAATATATAAGCTGACGAGTTCGCCCCTCCACCTCAAGCCAGTTCCTGGATACACCTTTGTGTGTGGAAATTTGATTCGACGAAATTAAACTGGTTTAAACGGAAGGTACACAAACGCACCGCACAGGATCTTGCTAACCATAAACTGTTTCCATGATGTACAATTGTTCCTAACTTCCTCATAGAACATGTTCCGCGAGTAGAACAGGTTCCGAAGGTTTTCTCGTGAATTACCGTCTTGTAATTTATTTGGTCTGTGTGTAGTTTAACCGGTCGCCGCACGATCTGTTGCATGTGCAGATTAATGCTGCAATAAATCAATCATTCAGCGAGGCGATGGACAAGCTACGGCGCGACACATTGTGTTGTGTTAACCGTTACAACTACAACGTAACGTCGTTATATTCCACACCCGCAATTTACATACTTCTCAAATTTGAATTGGTTCCACGTAAAGTGTTGGTAAACGAGTTTTATTTTTGTATAGACCACAAGATCTGCCTCAATCCATTACGGCATGATATTGCGTGGACACACAAATTATATCACTGTTTAATACGTATCACGTACGTAGATTTTTGTGTTTTTAAAATAGTCAAAGTCAAATCTTTTAGTGTCAAGTACAATATAACAATTATGTGGCAAAAGTCATACCGGATAAATCTATAATTTTTACATTTGTTCACAATAACACATTCAGACATACAATCTTTACGTTCATCCATACCACTCACTCGCCAATTGTCTCCACCACCAACGCCAGTGTCAGCCTTCTAGACTGGAGGTCTCCCAACTATAATTAAAAAATTCGTCGACACTGTAGAATGCTATAAAAGCGCTTCAGACGAGTTTTTAACGTCTGTTGATTAAACGGACACCTGCCTGCGAGGGTAGGTGTTCATAAACCACCGTTCTGTGTCGCCCAGTACGGTAGTTGTCTCTGCCTCTCGTTTCATATCAATGTAAGTCACGACGTCTAGTCAGGGCACATTTTTATACTTTCACAATAAAACCGCCTCCAAGATATATAGACATGGCAGAGTCAACAGCTGCAATTTTAAATAATACATTACTTGAGCGGTAAGAAACAGCTCTTAATCCGATTACATCTTTAACGTTTTAAAAACTACTAATTAATAAGAAAATACTAATTTTTGTAGGATATTAGTCAGGATATTTGACTTAATAGAAATAATTGACTTAATAGTCAACACAAGTGTACTCGCGTTGGCTGAGCAATAGAAAATTGACTTGTGTGACTCGAGAGTACCGAGAGTAATACACCGTTATCTGGACAGTTGGCCACCTCCTGTAACACGAGGACGGGAGTATAAAGACAACATTATGCCGAACGAAAGTAAACATCATTAACCACTCGAGGGCACGGTTACGTGCGCATCTCGCTTGTGAATGAAGTTAGATCCTAAATTATTACAGTTTCACTGGGTCCTATTAGATTTAATTTTCAAACAAATTACGTGGTTCCTGCTGAGGCCGCTAGGTAGCGTGGGCGAGGCGCCGGCGCAAGGTTTAGCTTTGTAAGCTGCCGCGAGGTAGCGTTAGTAGGCGGTCTCCTGTCGCTAGCGCTGTGGTGGCCGACCGTCCAACTATTACCTTGTCCAATATGGCTTCCCGCTCCCCCCTCCAGGCGGCACCCCCCTCCTCGCGGCCTCAACCGGTTTGAAAGGATCCTGGAACATTCCCAGATGAAAAATATAAAAACTAACGTGATTCGGACCAAAGACAAATAAAATTCCTTCTTTAATATATCAACGAATCGTTTTTATGAGATGTATAAAATGAGATTATTGTTATTTGTAATTAAATGAATAATCAATTTTATAAACTCATTCAATAAATTATCACAAAACACAAAGTAGAAATCTGAAGAAAATATTATTTTGTGTTTAGTTTTTTTTCTTTTCTCGTTTGAAATAAATAATTCTTTAGCCTATATTCTACATATGCTAGTTCAACATTTCCTATATGTTTCCTGGAAAGGGCGACCTGTGTTGTTAAAGTGGAACACAACAATTTAATATATAACAATCTTAGAGCTTCCTTGATCACTACTCGTAGACCTGAGTATGTGTCTAGGCTTTTGAGATAATTTACTTTTATTTGAACATAATTAAAATAAAATATTATAAGTGTTCACTAAACTGCAATTAATTGATGAAAAACTTGTTTTGTAATTTAGGTGTAGGCAAAACTAATTGTTCCAGGGAATGTCTTTCGGTATTGCATTTCAATTTATGATTACCTCATGTGTTAAGTGTGTGTCAGTGAAAATAATTGACGAATTTGTAAATTCAACAGTCTCTTGATATTGACCAATATACAAGTTTAAATAAATAACTGTTGTTCAGAATTAAGTTATTTTCAATAACTTTACGTATGCAAAGAATTACAGCGAGATGCGGTGACTCGTAATGAAATTGTGGATAAAGCTGTAGTAACACTGCGTTTTGAGATCTAAAAACTGATCTCTTTTTGGTGGAAATGACCAAACTAATGCATGACTACAACCTAAGTTAAAGTAAACTTACATACCAGAGCGTTGTTGTGACACGCATAAGTCAGGAACAACAACAGCCATGTTGTGTGTCTATTCCATGCACACTAACTGTCAAATATGCACTTAATAATTAATGTTTATTTTTAACCTTTAATAGCACTTTAATTTTACCAAAACGGCGTACTTATTATAGAAATTAGTGGGAAGAAAACAAAATGAAGAAAGTTGGGTGTAAAATTAAGTATTATTATATTCAACTTAATCTAGTATTTGTAATTTAAGTTTTGTTACAATGCTTTATTTGATTTTTCAAAGAAATCTTGTTACAGTTCCATTACATGCCTTTATGAAAAGTTTTTTTTTAATTATTCGCTTGAGAAGTGGTAGGTATTTCAAACAGAATTTTGTAACATTTTTAATCAAGCCCAAAGAGTAACGTTTGAATATATTCACGATATGAACTTTTTAGAGTGTGTCCATTAAAGATAACTGGGGTTAGTGACTAAGTTTTTATGTAGGCTATGAAAATGTAATTTCTTCAGTTGTGTGTAATTAAAAAACTTATATGTCCTTACATCATAAATAAATTAAAACGTGTAACTCCCTGACGCTAGAACCCGTGTACACACTACAGAGATTTCTTATTGTTGTCTTCAGCAGGTTTCATTTGGACTTAATAACAATATTGCCTACATTTCCTTCCTTCAATGCATGACATTCCTCGTAGTGACAAAAGATCAAGTATTTCACGGAAAATTGCTTAAAGGGCTATGAGTTTAAGCTACAAAAATGTTCCCTAATATTTTGCTACACATCAAGGGGCAGCCCCAGAAGGGGACGGGTGGATGACGTTGTTGCCTCTGAGATAAATCACAGTTTCAGAGTCTCGACTTTTCCAGAAAGTGGAAAATTCCAGTTTACACACGCTATCCTTACATCACCTTTTTATTACGTTTTTCCTTTGTAAATCATATATAAACAATGATATGGGCTATCTTATACCTGCTACAAACAGATGTAGACTATAATACATTTGTCTAGACCGCCAAAATTGTTATTTTTACTCAATTGTTATAATATGGCTATACCTGTTAAATTATATGCAAATGGAGGGAATATTATGTTAGTTGAATCGATTACAACAGCTAATAAAAAGGGTTTTTAATTCTGTTTCGTGTTTATTCAACTACAATGGGTGAAAATGAAGTTTATTAGTTATTAAGAATAATTTTAGTTGGTAAAGAATGACATAATGGATAAAAGCAATATGAAATGAAAAATTACCTTATTTTGAGGCTGAATTTAAAATTTAATAATATTAAACTAAGCTCTATACACTATTTATTACATAACATTCATATTAAACAAATGCTTAAAATTTAAATATATTCAGTTACTCTATGTTACAATAGGGGAAGACGGGGCGGAACGGGGCACTTAATGTTAAATCTAACCTAATTCAAAAATTTGAAGGAATAAAAAAAATCAACCGAAATATATAATTATATGTTTATTGGTTATAACACTGGCTATTTACATGATGTATTATATAAAAAATATTATTAATAAAATATAATAACAAAATTAATACAAACTTCCCATGGGTGGGGCGGAACGGTGTTGGAAATTTAGCCTGGGCCTACTGAAACTAGTCAGAGTGACAATCTTTGCAAATGAGAACTACTTCGTCCTCTTCACTGTCTACATTAGCACAAGAGTTATGTGCCCAGTTCTTACATCGTACACAGCTTATCCATCCCTCATTTGACTTGGAATAAAAGTACCCACAATACAAACATTGGGCATCATCTTTATCATCGCTTGAGTCATCAGTCTCTGGTTGTATTTTCTTCTTCAATTTTTTACCTTTACTTTCATGTCTATTTTCATGGAGTTTCCTTTTCTTCTGTTTTTTCTGTGCTTTGTCCTTTTTCTCTTTATTTTTTTCTTCTTTGAATAATTTCATTCTTGCTCTTTCTGCTTTTGCTTTGATTTTTTCCTCCTGTTTCTGCTTCTCGGCTTGAAGCTCGTTTTTGTAAGGGGATTCTGTAATAATAGCAGTTTTTCCTTTTTTACGGTTTGACCTTTTCATTGAATTGCTCTTAGGAAGCAATTCTGTTGTGTTTCAAATTAAGATATTTTGTCAAAGAGTAAAGTGCTTAGCTTATATAAAACATGTCACATGTGCATTTTAGTTAATGTTATATGAATGCCTGTCTTGTGTGTTTCATGTTTATGTTTAATAGGTCTTCATACAACATAAAATGCCAAGGTTTGTTTACCAGTGATCTATTTTCTATTTAAACCACCGGATGTCTTCATGGATAAATAGGAAATTAATGGTGTGTAAAATGAGTCTGCGTGCTTGTGAAGTTTGTTGCTTCCTCAGCGAGCAGACTGAACTAGGGTGACCAGATCTCCAGGAGGGTTTACTTCTGGCTGGTTTATATTTTCCAGTTGAACCCACACTGGGTACAGCAAAAACCGATGTGTCATTTAAATCAGCGTAACCTTATAGATGTCCAGGAGCGGCATATTACTAACCGCAAATGTCGAGGGTAATTCGATAGGTCTAATATACTGCGGGAGATGACTGTTGGAATTGGTGGGATTTTCCCCCAAAGAGTCAATGGTTCTTGCTAGCATAGACATAAGGGTATGCCATCCCCTGCCTTCTTTGACTGGAGAGGTTGGTTCAGAGCTAGCTTCTCCTTCTTTCTAGGGGACATGACTTGAGATTAGTGCCCTAAACTTTTCCTCGTGAGTCTCGACAGTAGACGGCCCCTACTCCCAATCTTACTCATACAAGATATCCTGTCACTCTGGAAGGTTCTTAAGGACTAAGTGCAATTTTCTAAGCTTCTTGTCAAATGACTTTATTTGTATCATATACATAATGTACAAAAGGGCGAATTTAGGGCCATAAGGCCCTGTCTAACAATTAGCCCTAATATAGTAATACAATAATAAAACTACTACATTTAAAATAAAACAAAAATTATGCAATAAGGTCTCTTTAAGAATTTAATACACATATATCCATACAGTACATTCATACGCACATTCATTAGCACCCTATCCGTCCTCCAAGACCTACCTCAACTAACCCATCGCTGACATCGTTTCTAGAAATTTAGCTTTCAGTAAGGCTGCAAACAGGTTTCTACTTGCAACTTACTTAATATGGTTAGGAAGGGAATTCCATGCTCGGTAAGCAGTAACGACAAATTATTTATTTTAAGTTGAGGTTCCGTGAGGAGGGATAAGAAGCAATGATGAGGCGATTCATGTCTCTCTTGCGCTTGTTTCAGAAATCAATTTGAATTTGTCAGCCACATATATAGGCTCTCCAGTGTTAAGACTAAAATACACCAATTTTAGAATTTCTAATAATCTTCTAGCGGCCAATTTTAGAATAGAATTTTGAATATAAATATGATTTATATGATTGTCACGTCTTAGATCAAATACAAAACGTAAACAGTAACTTTGGCATTTCTGCAATTTGTTAGCCAGATCCACATTCATATCATTGATTACAGAGTTACAATATGAAAAATGAGGAAAAATCAGTGTTTTTACCGGTGGAAATTTCACACGTTCTTACAAGAAGTGCTGCATCGTCTTGAGTGAGTGTACTGAAGCAAACACCTATTAAAACAAAAAACGGTGACCAGGGAGCCTAAGATAAGTAAATTACAATATGGGTTCCGAACACTGAGTTATCGAACACGTGCCCAGCCACGGCGGCGGCGAGGAAGTGGGAGTGAGCTGTGCCACTAATTACTCCAGTCACAAGGTTTCAGGCTCGGGAAATGCAGGAAATGGATAAGAAACAGTGTAAAAACACATCGTTTGATACGTTTAATGACATAATCAACCACAACCACATGATTGACGATTTGCCGAGTTGGCCGAAACTTGACAAGGAAACTATCTGCTTGGATACACTCACTTACGAAATCGTCACACTAGGTTCGTGCTACTTACAAACTATTATTTTTGTTTTATTTGTCATGTGCAATTCCTTACTACGATCTTTAAATTTTCTTTATAAATATATCAAAGTTATATCCGTGAAATTGAATTAACAACGTAAATAACCCCCTTTCATTTAATAGTAAATCAATGAAAATATTTATTTATTTATTTCAACGGCAATCGCCAATTTTATACAAAAGTAACAAAAAAATAATTATGGACAAGATGTACACAAGTTTTCTTAGGAGCTAATAAGACAGAGAGTAAATAGTAACATACAACAAGGAGGCATGACCAGCAAACAACACAGGTAACAACTGTACAAGACTGGAAATTGTAAGGCCAGTAAACACTGTATAGCAATAGGACATAGAACATAGAGCCTAATGAGAGCTATTTAAATAAGAAATAACAACAATTAATTAAATACTATAAAGGAAAAACAGTAAATAAACTATGTGAAAAGGACCAACATGAGTAAAGAATCTAAGATAACAGTAGGATAAACTAGAGTGGGATTGAGTTAACAGTGTATAGGTCTGCAGTTTTTATAATAACTAATAAATAAAAAAAAATAAAAAAAAAGATATTCGAAATAATAACACTTGGTTTGGTATGATAAATATGTATATACGAATGTTGATTGCCATAACATCATTTAACATTAATTAGGCATGTAAGCATGTGCCACGGTGTTAGGGTGATGAGTATTACATAATAATCGAATATAAATTATTTATTTTTTAATTCAATACGTAGCCATTAGCCATAAGAAAGATTAACAGAACAACCGGGTTCCACAACTTCCGAGAGGAGTTTTATACCTTATGACAGCTGACAGAATAACCGGGTTCCACAACTTCCGAAGAGAGTTTTATACTTTATGACAGCTGACAGAACAACCGGGTTCCACAACTTCCGAGAGGAGTTTTATACCTTATGACTGCTGACAGAACAACCGGGTTCCACAACTTCCGAGAGGAGTTTTATACCTTATGACAGCTGACAGAACAACCGAGGTTCCACAACTTCCGAGAGGAGTTTTATACCTTATGACTGCTGACAGAACAACCGGGTTCCACAACTTCCGAGAGGAGTTTTATACCTTATGACAGCTGACAGAACAACCGGGTTCCACAACTTCCGAGAGGAGTTTTATACCTTATGACAGCTGACAGAACAACCGGGTTCCACAACTTCCGAAGAGAGTTTTATACCTTATGACAGCTGACAGAACAACCGGGTTCCACAACTTCCGAAGAGAGTTTTATACCTTATGACAGCTGACAGAACAACCAGGTTCCAAAACTTCCGAGAGGAGTTTTATACCATATGACAGCTGACACAGAACAACCAAGTTCCACAACTTCCGAGAGGAGTTTTATACCTTATGACAGCTGACACAGAACAACCAGGTTCCACAACTTCCGAGAGGAGTTTTATACTTTATGACAGCTGACAGAACAACCGGGTTCCACAACTTCCGAGAGGAGTTTTATACCTTATGACAGCTGACAGAACAACCGGGTTCCACAACTTCCGAGAGGAGTTTTATACCTTATGACAGCTGACAGAACAACCGGGTTCCACAACTTCCGAAGAGAGTTTTATACCTTATGACAGCTGACAGAACAACCGGGTTCCACAACTTCCGAGAGGAGTTTTATACCTTATGACAGCTGACAGAACAACCGGGTTCCACAACTTCCGAGAGGAGTTTTATACCTTATGACAGCTGACAGAACAACCGGGTTCCACAACTTCCGAGAGGAGTTTTATACCTTATGACAGCTGACAGAACAACCGGGTTCCACAACTTCCGAAGAGAGTTTTATACCTTATGACAGCTGACAGAACAACCAGGTTCCAAAACTTCCGAAGGGAGTTTTATACCATATGACAGCTGACACAGAACAACCAAGTTCCACAACTTCCGAGAGGAGTTTTATACCTTATGACAGCTGACACAGAACAACCAGGTTCCACAACTTCCGAGAGGAGTTTTATACCTTATGACAGCTGACACAGAACAACCAGGTTCCACAACTTCCAAAGAAAGTTTTATACATTATGCCAGCTGACACAGAACAACCAGGTTCTCCAACTTCTGAAGGGAATTTTATACATTATGACAGCTGACACAGAACAACCAGGTTCCACAACTTCCAAAGGGAGTTTTATATATTATGACAGCTGACACAGAACAACCAGGTTCTACATCTTCTGAAGGGAGTTTTATACCTTATGACAGCTGACACAGAATAACCAGGTTTTATAAACATACGAAGAGAGTTGTACAACTTAAAACTCTCTTATTACAACTGAATAAAACAATCAGGTTCCACAACTTCCGAGAGGAGTTTTATACCTTATGACAGCTGACAGAACAACCGGGTTCCACAACTTCCGAGAGGAGTTTTATACCTTATGACAGCTGACAGAACAACCGGGTTCCACAACTTCCGAAGAGAGTTTTATACCTTATGACAGCTGACAGAACAACCGGGTTCCACAACTTCCGAGAGGAGTTTTATACCTTATGACAGCTGACAGAACAACCGGGTTCTACAACTTCCGAAGAGAGTTTTATACCTTATGACAGCTGACAGAACAACCGGGTTCCACAACTTCCGAGAGGAGTTTTATACCTTATGACAGCTGACAGAACAACCGGGTTCCACAACTTCCGAGAGGAGTTTTATACCTTATGACAGCTGACAGAACAACCGGGTTCCACAACTTCCGAAGAGAGTTTTATACCTTATGGCAGCTGACAGAACAACCGGGTTCCACAACTTCCGAAGAGAGTTTTATACCTTATGACAGCTGACAGAACAACCAGGTTCCAAAACTTCCGAAGGGAGTTTTATACCATATGACAGCTGACACAGAACAACCAAGTTCCACAACTTCCGAGAGGAGTTTTATACCTTATGACAGCTGACACAGAACAACCAGGTTCCACAACTTCCGAGAGGAGTTTTTATACCTTATGACAGCTGACACAGAACAACCAGGTTCCACAACTTCCAAAGAAAGTTTTATACATTATGCCAGCTGACACAGAACAACCAGGTTCTCCAACTTCTGAAGGGAATTTTATACATTATGACAGCTGACACAGAACAACCAGGTTCCACAACTTCCAAAGGGAGTTTTATACATTATGACAGCTGACACAGAACAACCAGGTTCTACAACTTCTGAAGGGAGTTTTATACCTTATGACAGCTGACACAGAATAACCAGGTTTTATAACATTCGAAGAGAGTTGTACAACTTAAAACTCTCTTATTACAACTGAATAAAACAATCAGGTTCCACAACTTCCGAGGGGAGCTTTGTAGCTTATGACAGCTGACACAGAACAACCAGGTTCCACAACTTCCGAAGGGAACTTTATTATTTATGGCAACTATAACAAAACAACCAAATCCTTCAGCTGGCTGACGAAGGTAACTAGTTTCTAGTTTTCTAGTTTCTGGCAACTGGCAGCTTCCGAAGAATCGTCAGCAGCGGAGGTGGCGAATTGCGTGTGACAGTAGAAGTTGAGGTAATTATTGCAGGAGGCTGAGACGGTCGTGACTGCCCTGGTCTCTCGTGAAAGAGGTGAATGCCAATGGCAGTGAAAACAGGGTTGCGGTTTCGAGTTGTTACATCGCCTCAGTTGGGTACATTCCGGGCGGCCGTGTCGTCATCGCGCGACCCGGACACTTGGAACCCTCGCTGGCACCTCTCGCTGCTCACGCTGCAATACAGAGTCCAGGGTGTGCTTCACCATAGCTCACTCGACGATTTAACGAGTAGAAGTATCACAAATGGAATTCAATGTAACCAACCTTAAGGCGTCCCTCACATATCTCTACAGTCCGTAGGTTTTTAACGTCGTACTCGTTGATCTCTTTTACTTAACGTGTGAAAACATGTTGAGTTAGGCCTACTAATATTTTTGATAATTCAGTGAAGCACCAAATTTCGAATTTATTGTAACCAGACAGTAATAAACGTCATGGAATTCCCTCGCTAATTCAGTGTATGAATGTCTAGTATGAAACGGAAATTAATTACAACATCCAATTGCCCACCATAAAAAATTGTTTTTACATGTTATTCGTCAATAATTAGTTCTTATTAAATACAATCCTTCGAATGTCATCTTTAGCTCGATATCTAGAAAAAAATATCAAGCAGAAGATTACGACAAGACGCTTTGACTTTAATACATAACATAATAATAATGCAATTAACACTAAAAAGAAAAGACATAGGTTATATAAAAATATATGTTGAAGTTCGTAGTTTTTATACAGGTACTTGTTATTCCAAAACTTCTGTGAAATAGTAAATAATCTCTTTTAAAATTTGAAATTTCTACATTTCTCTTACTGATAAAACTTGAACTTCTTCAATTTATTACTATTTAACTTTTAAATAATCTAAGAAAACTGTTAACTACAGTAAGTACATTTATCTTAAATAAATCACGAATAACTTAACTAATGGTTAAATTGTAGTTGTCGTCTGTATAAATTAGTATAATAATTGTCAGAAATTAGAGCAATCCATGAAGTCCAACTTTTATAATTATTCGATTATGATGTACACTTAAATTAGCAGTTTAAAAGTTTATAGTTTAAACGGTCTCGTTCTGCTGATGTAAGGAAATACAGTATTTATAAATCAGCTGTTTGTATTTAGTAAACTTAAACAGCTGATGCTGCTCACAGTTCTCATTGTTGTGGTGATTATGGTAGGTTATTCAAAACACACCAGAGACAGATATTCCTTATTTTAGTGCGATTCAGACCTTTGTTTCTTGGATTTCTTAGCACTTGTATATTTCCTAGTGAAGTTTGTGTAGTACTATTTTCACTGCTTTGCCATTAATGGGGTAAAATGAAATTGGCAGATCCATAAAAGTTAGATGGATATTTAATACTTCTGCCAGCAAAATTGACAAGTTGCTAGCAGAAAGTACGTCAGTTTGATACAAGCAGTTGATAGTTGGATAAACTCTGGTGCAATAATGACAAAACGCCGGTGTATGAAAAATCATCAATAAAAATATTTAAAATTACGTTTTTGTTCTGAGGCCAACTCCGAATCCGGTGTAAAGGTAATAACAGAATTATGCGATGCCTTATTATAAAGTTAATTGATGAAATATGATTGAAATTTGTAAATATCATCCCTACAAATTCAAGATATGTCAAGCTTTATTTCCTAAAGATAGGTTGGGTGGATAGAGGTTTGCAACTGTTTGTAAATTTAGCTTCAAATAACTATCACTACCACTGTCCACAAATTGAACATTCAAACCAAACTTTTCTAAAAAAGGTATAACGAATAAAAAAAGCTATCCCATGTGGCCCACTGGTTAGATTTTATAGTTGTTGATTCCTAGTTAAAGTGCTTTGATCTAATTCCCAAGCAGTTGTGGGTGTGCGAATATTGAAATCAGAGCGTTAGATTAAGATTTCTTTTAGCACGGAATCCTGATGTAATTTCTTTTAATAAGCATGAACCTGATGTCCTAACAAGATCATATCAGAAAGAGTATTGTCAAGCGTGATCTGCAGCATTGTCTCCTCGTATTTTTTGAATCTTTTCTTTTAGGAAAAGTTCATTAAGTTTTACGTGCTTCGAAGAGGTTTCATAGTCCTCACACACAACTTTATCAGGAGCGCATTCTCTCGGCACACTGCGTGTAATTGGAGCCACTTTTAAACTGGGATGTCCAAAACAAACAAAAATAGTTGAGGGGGAGCTGAAGTAGATTTTGCTGAAAGTCAATACAGGGTAGGAAATATGAGTTAACACTCAGTATATCACGATTATAATATATTCGTATATACTATATTGTATATTATACTGGCAGATTGCCGTTTGGTTCTGTACTTTGATGAATTAAGCTATATTTAAAATATGCCTAAAGGGGGGCTGACATAGAACGAAAAATCGGAGTGGAAATCTTGTTGCCCAAAAAATCAGTTACGGTTAAGGAACGCCTGAAATCCTAGCTGTCCATAATAATATTAGCACAACACTGATGCGCAAGTTGAGGGAGAAACACAAGATGCGCTAATACGCCGTTAAGATCACCTTATCTATGGCGTGATATCTATCTTGAAACACTGGCCTAATTTACTCGTACTTTGGGATTGTTTAATTTAGTAAATGCAAGAATGTTTGGTGTTAATTATTCCAAACTGTAATTGTAATGTTGAAATTACTTTTTCTCATAATATTGGGTATCTTAAAGGTTCCACCCCCTATTCTTAGAGATGAATTGATTTACTATGGGGCTTTCTCATATGACCAACTGAGGTGATTTTTCATGTATTCTTTTGTCACCCCAAAACTTGGCTAGTTTGGGGGCAAGTAAACATTTTAAAATAGGAACCCCTAGCAAATGACTCCTCATTTTAAAGGTATTATAAAAAGAAGAACAATGTCACAAACTAAAGGTCCCCAATGTTACTCTATCAAATTTGGTGGACAATTAAAGTTGAATTGTGTTATGAAGTCCCCACAGTTTAAGTTACATTTGAAGTTGTTGTAAGGCAGATAAAACATTCACTCCCTAGTTATTTTGAGCAATTATGAAACCAAATCGTGGAACAAGTTATTACAAGAATCAACAATCATCAATAACCATGATTAACACAGCATTTAATAGGTTTTGTTCTGTCAGACTGAAGTCCAGAAGGAAGTTTTGGGAATACCAATTGAAGGTTTTACCATGTCATCTATATTCGCTACATTAGTAAGTGAGACACATTGCTAGTAGATCCTATTTACATTTTTAATTTACCCCAATCTACCCCATGTTGGTGGGGGCAAAGGTGTAAAAATTGATCATACATAAAAAACTCCTCTTGTGGTCATATAAATATTCCCAAAAGTAAATAATTTTAGCTGTATTTATAAGACAGTTTTGGAGAGGGGGGCTTTTAAGACACCTGGTATATTCAGCTAATGTATTCAGTGTAGTAGCCTAGTGGCGTTACTTAAGTCTTAGTATTAAGTGCTTTAAGTTTGATAAATATTGGTAACATAAATATAAAATGCAAAGCTACTACCTTTAAATTTGAATCATATATTTAACTGAAACCTTGATATATATATATATATATATATATATATATATATATCGAGGGATAACGGCACATTTTTTTTGCGTCCTGAACAATTTATTTAATTTCATTATCACGCACGTCCTTACATACAAATTACTACATTATATGATGCTATTATTTTAAAGAATACTTAATTAAATGTCATACGTTTAATACATCCTGTTAAACAAAATCTTGCGCTTTCTTTTATAACTATATGCAGACAGAGTGAGAGAGAGAGATATATATATAGAGTATAGGCGTACTCTATTGGGATCACCACAGCAATATCACTGGATTAACAGTTACTTTGCTGATTTCGAATTATAGCTATAAGATTATGAGTAAAAAATAGGTAATTATTTACAAGGTAAGAATTTCCGTTTCTTACAGCAATTTTAACGCAGATGGTAAGGCACTGAGCAAACTAAGCTCTTACATAGTCCGTCCAGATTCAATATTTGAGTATCGTTTAGAAACAGTGTCAATTTCTTAAAATTAAAATCTGGTTAGTTTAACAATATCTACAACACCACCATGTAGTTGCTGCATTTATTCTATCTTGAAGCGTTCTCCTAGGGCATCTTGTGTTAAGTTAGATTTAATTCGTGCGATATTATTATATTAATTTATCAAAGCGATCAGTGTGAAGTGGACACGGTTCTCTCACCGAATTAAGCGGTGGATGTGCCGAAGTACTAATTGGACTCGGGGCCAAAGGTGGGCCCACTTTCTGGGTACTGCTCATGCTTTCTTCAGGTCGTAATTACTAACCCAACCGAAATGCATTTTAATACGGCTTCTCTGTTATTCTTTCACCTGGAAGTTTTAACAGGTATTTTAAATTGTGAGTGTTGAGTTTAGCTGGAGTTTACCTTCCTCTTAGTGTAGCGTCTGGAATCTGACGCTGTCACAGGTTTGGCTCCTGGAATCTGGAGTCATGTTCGTCTGAAGAGGTACAAAAACGTCGATGACAACGGAGCTCAATGTGAACTCTTTGCATGTTTCAACATCAGGAACACCTAGACTACAGAATATAGTATAATCTAGGTGAATAGGAATTCTCATTGTCTCATCAGGTGTGGAGTTGAGTGCACTACGATCTTTTAGACACAATCTCTGAGCAAGGAGGAGCAACCTCTTCACCTAGATTATTCTATATTTTGTAGATTCCAGACGCCGCTGCACTATGAGGAAGGTGAACTGGAGCTAAACTCAACATTCACATTGAATCAACCCTTCCCATATGTATTTGAAATATTTCGGCAATAGTTGGTGCTCTGTAATAAAATAAAATAAAGAAAATTGCACGATAGTGTCTGTGAATAACTTAGGTGGGTCTGCTGCTACATTACTGATAATGTTAAGACAGCTTTTAGCAGTGATAAAGCGACTATCAGAGAACTCAGCAGAAAATAACGAAATGTAACATATCTCTGTACGGAACCACTTACAACAAAGCAGCACTTAAACTTGTTCACCCCAAAATCAGTAGGATTTTGGACTAAGAGGAACCTGTGTAGCAAGTTTCAAGTCTGAAAGTTCGTCTATCAAGAGATATCGTCCAGTCGGGAAGACGAACAGACGACGACACTCTTTTAAGAAAGACCGTCGGGCCCTTAATGTTCTGTTCTTTAAACTGGAAACAATAAATAAATAGAGATAATTCAACATTTTTGTCAGTTCTTGGATTTGATCTGGTTGAATGTATAGAGCTCATGCTCGGTCTTAATTTAAGGCCAAAAGTATGAGTAATGTTAAACTTTGGGTTCGTGGTCAACAGTATTGACGATACTGAAATGTATTTTTAAAATTCTAAAAAAGATGTATCTTCCACAGACTAGTCATTTTTAATAGCCTATATTACTCATAAGTAATAATGATCTCAATCCCACCGTACAGCACCTGGAGTCGACTGGTGCATTCACTTACTGGCAGAATATAAGTGTCCATATTGACAAGTATTTAATAGTTGGACAGGAACAACATTGTCAACAAAGGGCCTGCGATATTTTGAATTTTAAGTTTTTATAAGTTTCTTTAATATGTCCCTTTCCCAGATTTGGAACAGTAAGCAGGAGTTGGGGAAAATCTATCACGTATGCATATGTTTAGTTTGAAAGGCGTTTGTAATTTTAAAACCTGCAAAAATTCAATTTATACAGTTAAAAAATATTACTGTTACTAAAATAAAAACTTTTTACAAAAGTATAAATAATAAAATTTTTTATTACTTATTTTTTATTAATATTCAGACCACAATGCTCGAACAGTGTGTATAAAATTACATACTCATATGGCACTAAACATTACGTGATTCTGAACTGCATAATCAAAGGTTTTAAAATTATAAACCTCTTTTACACTAAAGCTTAGCGTACATGGTGAATTTGATCATATCCTGTCCATTTTTCAAAATCAGAAAAAAGGCATATATTTTAGAAACTTACTACGGCTTTTTAAAAACATTTCAGGATTTTGTTAACAACATTTGTCATCGTAATGGCGTTCATTTTGTAAAAATTAACAAAATTTTGTATTTTAACAGTATCGCCTTTTTCAAGGCTTTTTCCATGCCCACAAGATACATTTTGCACTCTTACACGTCATTCTTTACAATGGTCGCCAAGCATCTAACCGAAAAGAAAATGTTGACGGTGAGAACAAGTAATCTGTTACAAAATAGGTTACCAAAGAAAATAATTGTTGAGGGAGTAACCCTCCCTTCCCTCTAATGAAGCAATAATATTATTGGAGAAAATTCGGGGAAAAAAATCTACGGAGGAACAGATTGCGAACTAGACTATAAAGTGCATCATGTTTAATTTATTCCCATAAATAAACTATTGTAGTTAAAACAATTCTTTTACTTAATACTGAATTATAAATAGTTTATTTATCATATATTTTTAATTTCAGGTAAATTATACAGACATTACCTGGTAATAGACAAACCCGATGTGCCGTTTCTGGATAATTTATTCATAGAAATGACGTGAATACATAACATTAAGTCAATTAGCCTGCTTGACGTCTTGACGATATTAACTCTTCATAATTATGCGTGTGATTATGATATCAAACTTAGGAACCAGTTCGTCTCCGCCATCCAGTTTAGAGAAGAGAAGAGAGTGAAGAGATTTTATTTTAATTTCCACGAAGGTCAAACTATGACGCTCTTGCACTTAGAAAACATGAACGTGTAAATTTGAAATATTCCATAAATTTAGTTATATGTATTGAAAGCGATACATTTAAAAATAACAGTAAATTTGTCATTTGGGACAGTAACCATTGCAAGCTTCATCGCTTCGTTGTTTTACAACTCTCTATAATTGATTAATGCCATTTTAAATATGTTCTTAATGTTTCCAGAAGACCAAATAAAATAAACAATTCATTGTTTTATACTAATAATTCATATTTTTACCTCTCATTGTACACGTCTCATTAAATAACGCGACCCTCCAGTTATCGATATCGAGAGACTAATGAGAATATTAACACATTTATTACCTAGTACATTTCACTTGACCAATTCAATTTGTTCCGAATTGGGTATTTCTGAGAAATATGTAAGTACATGTAAGAGATGTGTTAGAAAACGAATACGGTTTATATTATTTTGATTCGCGTCTAATTTTCGTTCTGCGGCCACACCATGTCCACTTGTACGTCGTTTGCTGTATTCAAAGTCTGTTGCATACTGTCAAAAATGGGTACACGTGTTTTGTACGGTCGTTACAGTTTTTAAATTTTTAAAAGGGTGCATAAGAACGTTCGTATTGTATGTTCAGTCAATTAAATTGGACCTTGTGGAATTCTCCGGATTTTCACAATGTAAAGTTTAAACTTGCAAATCTTAAGGCTTTGGCGCCTCAACCTATGGTCGCATTGGACACCATATCAAATTTATGGAGGACTTAATCTCGAAAATCTTCCAGAAAGGTGTTTTTTTTTGTAATTGTTTAACTTTCAGGCTCTGCATCCTAGGTTCCAAACGTGGATTTTGCCATAAGATTTTAGATTAAACCTCTGTTTTGGCCTCACTGAACCACTTTTACCCTCCATTTATGTTTCAACCATAATTATTTAATGGTTCTATCTCATATATCACACATAGTAATTTTTATAGCTGTAGTTTTCCTCCAATATAGAGCAGTTTTTATGGAACAAATACTTATTGTGGTGTATTTACGTACTGATAAAAGAGTTCTGATACGAGTCTATAAAAAACCAAAATTGATACGGTAATTGTTGCGCTAGTTACCTTGAAGTAAAGTGCGTTAATTAGCAAATACAGCGGAGCTATATCGGTACCTTTCCTTATCTTTCCTTTGGGTAAGTAAAAGTTACGCTCAGTGATTTACCTTTTCTAACCACTTTACCATAAGAACTTCTAGAAGAAAACTATCTTTTCATATACTTTTAAGGGGTTTTCAACTGTAAATATCTACGGAGAAATAGAATCTAGAGGCTTTCCGCAGAGAGCAAGAGAACATCCCAGATCCTGAGTCTTCTCTCTCGACTAATCAAAGGTTGTCGAGTCAGCGGGTCAGCGAGTCGGTGTTGTCGAGAGCAGTGACATCCACGTCAGATGTAACGAGGCCGGCCGAAGAAGGGAGCCGGCAGCAGAAGGACGGGCAGGCAGATAGACGCGGCCCAACCATTGTTTTTCGTTAGTCATCCAGGATGGGACAGACAAAGCGCCTCTTTCTCACGCTCTTCTTTGGGAACCTCTTAAGAGTACTTCCTTTTTACAATGTTACATTTCTGTGATGGAGGTTTTTATATCGGAGTCAAAAGTTTATCCAAAGGAAGCCAGTAAAAACAAACTGACAAGACAGTACCGTGAGGCTCACGTTTTATTTGCCAACGCCAACGGTGTACTGCATTACGCTTATACAAAAGTTTGGGGATAAGGGTGAGTAGATATTAGCGGTATTTTTAGAAGCAAGAACCATAAAAAATTAGAAAAAAACATGATCTCGAAGTCGCTATAAATTACTAGGTTTAAAATAAGTGGAATCTGATCAATGCACATAGAGGTTTACCTACCGATTACCTACAAGTGAGAAGTCCAAAGCTTTATGCTCCAAGAATACACCAAAATCACCAATTATAAAGTGTTGGACAGTAAAATGAGTACACTGTCTCAAGTTTGGAAAGTGCACAGCTAACTTAAGGTAAACGATAATATGTCTAACATTACCGTGAATTATTAAAGTAAATAGGTTTTTCTACATCGCATTAAACAAATAGGAACATGTCCAGTAAGAGAGAGCAAACATTTAGAATATTTTAACATGCTTTGTTAGTTACTAAATCGACTGATTCGTTTTTTATACATTAAAATACTTTGAATGCAATAAAAGAGACGAATTGTTCCTCTAAAAGCCTTATAAGAAAAGTTTAGAACTGTTTCATCGAGTACCACTGAAAGATTTCATTCATGCATTGATACAATTAAGAATGAAAATACAACCTAATAAAAACGTGAGTAAAACAATTATATTATATTATATGAATTGATTTTTAAATAATTATTTTTAGCAGGAGCAATCCAAACCTTTTCAGGACGGATGTAAACTCCTCTACAGTCATCTTAGCTATAAGAATAAACTTGACTATGAAACTATGACTAGGCTCTTAAAATTATATGTGTCTGTTCAAAAAGTCTAGTCTAGTCTATTCAAAAAATTAGTTGTGGTCTTATTTTTTGTGGTTACCAGGAGGAATTCTACCCGTCGTTCGCTTGAAAACGAGAGTAGCGCAATTATTAGACTGGATGGAAGATGCAGTACCACAAGGATTCTTGGCTCAGATTGCGTGCGAACTATTCATATTTCTTCAGTTTACTTTATATTACTCGATATTGTTTGGAACAGCCGAGGAACACTCTTTTTGATGTTACCATAATGGATATGACCTAATCTGGTTTAGTGTGACCTTTACAAACGTCAGACCTCACAAAATGATAAGGTTTGACACAATCCGTTCAACACAGGCCGGCTTCGGAGATCGTTTAAAACACATTTCATAAGAATTCATGTTCCCAACAACCAAAATAAACTTACTTATTTGAAGTAAAATTTAAATTCCAGGCATCACATTAGCATTTTGAGTTGCTATTCCATACAATTTTCGAGGGAATGGAAAATATACCTTAATTTAAAATGTGATGAAAATTCAATAATGTAAAATGTTCATTCTGTACTCATTAAAAATTTGTTAGGATGGGGATGAAGTTACGGATGCCTGGTATAGGCACTGTTATACATTTCACTTATGCTTTGTTGAGTCTATTTTAAATGGCTATCAGAGGCGTTTAAGATAGTTTAATTCTGACAATATAACTAGAGGATAGCACTGTTCACCTCATGGGGTCTACGTCATAGCAAAACTGTGCTCTCCTGATTTTGGTACATACTCTTGGTTAGTTTGTGCAGCGGAAACATGCTAACAGTCCAATTTACTTGGAATTCCCACGTAAAATATTTTGCACATTCAAGAGTTCACACAACAATTTTATTTTAGCCACTTTTTCATAGTACAAACACTTAATTAATTACTGTCATGTGTTGGTGTAAAAATACAATCATACTGTGAGTTGATTCGGGCGTGCCGGGATGTTCAAATCCTTTACTGTATCAACTCTCCCCCTTATTCTACTTGATAAGATCCTCGCACAGGCCAGTGGCCCATGAGGACGGGCAGAATGAGGCTTAAAAGGAGATCGATCCTTCCTTAAAAAATATGCTTGGCCATCGACGCACAATGGCTTGATTATATGTTTCTCACTGTACATAGAACTCGTATGTTTACATCTTTATAGCCTGTTTTACAATGTACATGGTAAATAGTTTTCTCTATTCCGATTACTGGATTGTAAGGATATTTTTTTTTAAGTTTTAATTTCTACTTGTACATTCCATCACAACTATGACAGCGACCAGTCATATGGGAGTACTTTTATTAAGGTTGAAATTTGCTGCCGTAGTAAATTCAAATTTTTATCACTCAGTTCAATATATTCTAAATAATACGTTTGAGCATAATTTAAAATAAAATTTCATGTGTTTTATAACCATTACTATTTATTTTGGTCACTGTTGGGTCGAATGTTTGATTTCCTTAAAATTATAGATGCTACAATTTCTTTGACTACTGTAAATAGACGTCTCGAGAGATCTAAGTATGTACTGTTTAATATATTCAGTTGAAGCGGCCACCTGCTGCTCTGTACTAGAAGTTTTAGATTTTTCTTCTCCATAAACTTCAAACGAAGCAATTTCAGATATTTATATAGATTTAAAATACAAACTCTACCGTATTTATTAATGGTCTTACCAAACATAAAATTAGAAAAAGAGTGAAATAGAATTTCCATGCATTTTTGTAAAAAACACTCAGAGTATAACTATGTTGCGTTTACACTTAAGTATAATTTGATGCTGTAGCAAGAATGTAAATTATACAACAAGCAAATCTTGTTTAGAGTCTTGATAAACTGAATGACCCAAGTCCCTAATCGATTCTAAGGAAAATATTTATTTCCTAAAAATAAACAGTTTATTTTTCACTTACAAAAATGCAACTTAAATTAAAGCTAAACATATTACTGATGTGGAATAAACGGTCTGGAGGCGAATGTTACACTGGTAATTTAGCCATAAAAAGAAAAATTTAATATATTACTCAATATAAACCGAATGTTAGTTTAACCGAACTACCTTGGAGTTTAAACTAAACTCTCTCATGTATAGGCCTGCAATACTGTTGAAAGGAAGCCAAAGGCAAAATTTTAACTGTAGAAAGGTAGATTATATTCTAATAGAAACGACAAAATCTAGCTCTTTTCGATGTTATAGATTTATTAAATATTGTTTTAAAGTGTGTTTTCAACGATGGAAAGATTGTGAAGGAAACATTTTCCAACGTGCAGTGATCTTACAACCTCCATTTACTATTTGCCTCTGACCAGTTCTTTGTGACTCGCCGTTCAGTAGAGATCCATCATGACCTGTCTTCTTTAGTAAAGTTTTAATAATTAGAGCTTTGTGTTTATTAATTGCATGTTTTCGAGTTAGTGTGCATGAAGATGACACAGAACATGGCTGTTGTGATTCCTGACTCACGCGTGCCACAACGCTCTGGAATGATTTGTTCATATTAACCTAGATTGTAGTTATGTGTTAGGTTAGATATCCCGGGATTAGATTGCAGACCTCGAAATGTAGTGTTACTGATATTTTTTATCACTGACCGATGGCAAATCAAACGTTAGTTGTACACAACCAGTTAACAATACACGATAGTAAGGCCTCGAGTTACTGCAATCAATCTTCGGTTAGGACAATATTTTTTATTTTAAAATCGATAAAATGTTACATATACCTCAAGCAATAATGCGGTGTGGAGCATTTGACTTACACACTTAAACACACGTAGCGTGTTTTAATCAGCTTTCGTAGGGTACAAAAATTGCCGTCACCCTTTGTTTACCAACCCGTGCAAAAAACGCAATGGCGCATTGTAGCGGGTACGGCGGTTATCGTGAGATAACCAGATCAAGCAACGTCGAGCGTGGCTGCTGCTTGGATGGGTGGCCGCTGAGTGATCCTGTCCTTGCAAGCGGTCCGCCTGCCCGGCCGTTGGTTGTGGTTCGGAAGTCACCTTTAAGCCGTTGGTAACCAGGTTAAGTGTTAGAGAAGTCTTCTTAACCCTAACTTCTTCTGGTAAAATAAGACATTACTTTACAATGAAACATATGGGAAAATGTGTCACGTATTTCTAAATATAAAATTTAAAAGAAATACGGTCGCCCGTAAAAACAGTGTGCAGTACAAATGTGATTTCATTTGCCCTTTACATTAGCCATAACGATGAATGTATTGTGAGCAAAACTTATGAAATCGCTAGATTTAATTTGTGTAATTATTTTTTATATTACATTATGTTCTAGTTTTTCTGCAAATTTTATTAACCTTATCCATTCACTTTGCTTAGGGAATGTTAGCCCAAAAAGTGCCTAGTTCTTGTTTCCTACTTGTACAGGGTGGAAATAGATTCCCCACTTACTCTTAACTTTTGAATAGATGAATATTTTCATGAGATAATTGGGGGATTGCCATTACATAAAGTTAAGTTGTTCATTTAAATTATGCCCTTCGTCTTAACATGGAGTTAGAAGTGAAATAAGAAGGCACATTGAGTAGCGCCTCAAATATGTGTCGGGGAAGTCAGGTTTCAGTTTTATGGTTTCGTTAGTTTTATCTCAATACGAACATTAATAGTGATAGTCATTGAACCATTTTTGAGTGAGGGAGTTTAATTTTAAACCTGAAATATAAAAGCAACTTCAGTTTACGTTATGCCTATTTCCCAGTGGGCGTTTGAAATACTCAGTGTATTAAAAGTAAAGAGGGGGAGTTATGAGCGTTTTTCACCCCGTAAATGTCTGCTTCCTTGTCAAATTTCTAATATTTTATGGTTTAATGTGGGAAATATTTGAAGGAAGTTGGAGGAGCAGGTTATTTAATAAATCAGTTACGTAACATTGGCAATCACAGATCGGAAGTGTGTATTAGAATAAATACGGATATTGCACTAGTGTAACAATATATGTTAAAAGGAATGTAGGAATATATGAGTTACAAACGTTTTTGGCAAAAAATTTGCCATATGTATAATTTATTTATACATTTATTATAATGTTAGGGTGTTTTGTAAGAGGTTAGCATAATTTCAGAAAAAATTAATACACATTAAAACATCAACCAATTTCATATGAATACTATGTCATATGCACATATCTCCTTTAGTTTAGTATCCATATATTTGCAGCGGATAACTTGGAATTTGATATTAATGTTAAGATAATTAAAGGACATTAACAAAAAATTTTAAAAACAACAATTGAAAAGTATTATTTATACAACAACTTAGAAAACAAGAACAAACAATAATGTTTTTTGTATAAACAATGCCAAACCCGATGGTATCCTATTTAATTACATTGATTGAAACATAAAAGAGTTATGACTATTCTGGTGGTTGGGTGTTTATTCAATCATAGTGTTGGTAAGGGTAATTTTATATCCAAGTGGAAATTGTTTCTAATTATTGGTTTTCGCATCATTAACACATGTTCTTAATCAAAACGGAACATTTTTAATTGCAGAAAACAATTATCTATGAAAGTCAATACGGTCTATTATAACATAAACACATTACACGAAAAATTAATAACCAATATTGCCAAATTAATGGCACTAGATCTTTAATTTATAAGCATATTTTAAAATACGTGCAAAATAAAAATGCTTATCAAATGTACGACCAGTAATCATACTCGTATTTAAATGCTACTTTGAACTGGTATAGCATTAAATACATGAACAAACAGAACTAAGGTTTTGTCCTCGTAGAGAAAACGATATCGTAGATAAGGGACCCTTCGTTTACACAAGCACACTATCAGACTTGTATAAGACTGACACTGACACAAAATGTACAGTCTACTACAGTAAATGAACAATAAATATTTATTTGTTTAGTTGAAAATAGTCAGTTTAAACACAAATATTATATTCACTATTTGTAATGCTAACTACAGATATATTACAGATGAAATAATTAGTCTGGGCTCGCGGCTCTGGCACTACTAGCCGTTCAACTAAGGTTCGGCTCGCTCGAGGTTCTATTTCGCTGTCACGCGCAACGTTTCACAAAACTCATTCCATTTAACACATGAAATGAGCATTTCACTTCAGCCCAAATGAGTTCAATGGGGTTTAAGTCCGGGTGGTATGGTGGGAGCCGAAGCACAACATGTCCTCTACTGCTGTTCACTAGTTCATCAAGCTCATACCTAACAAATCTCGGTTTATTTAGGAGAATAACCCTGTACAGCTCCGGGACTAGCAAATCATCCGAAAAAGGTATTTGATGTTTAGAAAGCCAATCTTTCATCAATTGTTTCTTACTTTTTGAAGTAGGTGCTTTGTGTGTTTGTACATTGTGATAGGGGGCGTTATCAATAACAATAACTGATCTTGGTGGTATTTTAGGCAGAAGTTTTTCTCTCATCCATTTCATCATTGATTCCGTATTCACGTTATCGTGGTAATCACCCGAATGACTCGATGCCTTCCACATTGTCAATGCATTGGGAACAAAACCAGCTTCACTTCCTGCGTGTATCATGATCAACCGTTTCCCTTTCGAAATGGGAACACGCATTCCTTTAGTTGATTCGTCAGACCACGATGAACTTGACACATGACTTGTCAGTATATAAGACTCGTCTAAGTATATAATTGGACGTCCTTCATCTCTGTAACGTTTGAGTGCTCTTAAGTACGAAATTCTTTTTCTCTTATTTCATTAGTCTCGATCAAAAGCTTGCGGTTATTTTGTGTCCTTCTCCATCGAAAACCAAGTTCTTTAAGAATGTTGTTGAGGCTTGATTTTGATCCTTTAAAGTCGATCCGCTATTTCAATTCTTCATGTAACAAAGATACAGTTGGTAGCTTGTTTTTTAGAAGATGGAACTCGTACACAACTCGCCTTATCAGAGCTTTGTCAAAGTCATCCAATCCTGTAATAGGCTTTTTACGATTCCTTTTCAATTTGTTTGGGGTGAGAAAGCTACTTTCACCATTATTAACGGTTAAATTTGTAAGCTCTTTATTAATTCTTGAGATTTCACGTTCTGAGATGCCTGTAGCTACTGCTGTTTGGACACTGGCCTTTGCCAAGGGAATACTTAAAGTTTTTTCATCAGCCTCCTTTTTCATGAATGTATATACATTACTGACAATTTCACGACTTTGACTGTGCAAAACTCTACCCTTCAGTTTTGATTTCACGCGGTCAAACATATTGCTTATGAAATAAGCTTCTTACTAAAACAAAATAACAGAATACAAAAACACTGAACGTAATAATTATTCACAGTTAACTGCATACAGTAAATACACACAGCTTAGAACAACTCACTGTTAATACTGAAGTTTAACGATGCTCACTCTATGACAACAGATGTCACACTGGTATTAAATTGTTTGGAGGGAAGGTTTGCTGGAGGGAAAGATAAGTCACAAGTCAGACAAGCCCTTCCGGCTGGCCCGACCTTTAAGTCCGCCACCGTGGCGCGGGCGTGATGTTTTCAGGAATGACCGATTCACACACCCCTCTTCCCCCCGCGTCGTGGCCTACCACCGATCGGCCGCGCGCCCAGACTAATTATTTCATCTGTACTTGCGACCATCTTTACAATATCTTCGTGTTTGACCTTATTTTAAAATAAAGCTTTAAATAGAAATCAATGCAATAAACAGAACAAAAACATAAAAATGTCAAGTACGTTGTATGGATACATGGTCATCTTCTAGTAGCTTAGAACTAGTAGTTCGGTCTAACGAAGTTAGGTCTAGAACTGTAAGTCTCTTACATATTGCATCCGGTTATGCACTGGACATCCGATTGTCATTCACATTCTCATTAGCAGGCACTTGATTCACAAGCAGGTGGGACAGGGGACCGGGACTCTCAAACTATGAAGTCTTTAGCCCACCACTTCTAGCAAGCAAACGCTAAGATGAAATATTGGCAACGGATAGAGAAGAAGAACACAGTGATGACAGCGATTGTCGGTGAAAATAAGCCAAGTTTACTCGTTCATTAGGTGAGCTTGTTCACTAACGTCCAATTGGTTTCCAGGTGCTAACGTTGCAGTGTGTTGTGCGAAACATTAAAACGTGAGCAATAGAACTCAGGTCACAATGCTTGTATAAAGATAAGAACGGGAGTTGCCAGTGTACAGACAAATTAGTAGTGCTTGTGATCAAAGTCGTGAGCAATGGGACGCAGGACATCAATGGTTGTATAAGATAAGGAGTGGATAGTACACAAACAAATTAGTAATGTATTCGAACTCCGTCGCGTCGTGATCAGAGAGTCGTGTGACAACAATTTGGCCTGGAGATAATTTAACAACAGACAGTCTAGCAGTAGACAGTGCAGAGACGAACTAGTAGTATCTTCAACCCCTGCCTTGCACCAGCGGGTCGCAGGATTGCAGTGCCGGTTAGAGACGATTACGGAATGTGTATAGACATACCAATACTATTGCCTCGGCCAGTAGATACTAGACCGTCGACTATGCCCACAGAGCTGTCACTTCCTAGTGATAGGATAATTCCAACAGGTGGTGAGCTTTGTCCGAACGACGCGACGTTGGACGCGATTCATCACTAATATTTATTCCTTGCAAATGATAGGTTGTGTGGTATTAATGAAACAATTTGAGGAAGGGAGGAGGGTCGGACGGGGACGAGGTTGGCGGCGCCGCGGCAGCTGCCAAGACAATGTCGTTGTATTTCTTTTGTTTACTAGTGCCGCTCTCCGGCATGCCTCATGCCGCTTTGTCTTCGGTGCCGCTGCCGCTCGACGCTTGTCAGGAGGTATCCATCTGTCCACCTTCCGCCAATTCTATCACATCGTTTTATCTGTAGTTTCATAATTCATGATGGAAATGAGAAATTAGTGTTATAGACCTAAAGACGTACTTCATATAGGCATAACTTCAGTACCTGTCAATACATACTGCATTATGGAAATCATAAATTGTTGCTATTAACTCAAGAAGTCCAGTGGAGGTCTACTTTATCTGTCATTCGTTCTGCACCATTGATCTGGCTATCTAGTGTCATTTGTCCTACAGAAACAGTGTACATCCACTGCAATACCTGTAATTCCATACTGCATCATGGAACTTGAAAATTACCCAAGAGATGCAGTGCATCTAGAACCTGAAAGTAACCAATTTACGAAAGGTTTCATCTCGTAGGTTTAGGCAGCGAAGCCAAAGTTCTTTTGGAAGAAGATGAGTGCTTATATTAGATGGGTGTGGTGTTCTTCATCCGAAAAGTTGTAGAAGCTAAAAGTAGAATAATTTCCAAGAAAATATTTTTATTTTATATATGGGTTTTCGGTAATCCATTAGTCTCATTGTAGATCCCAAATGTCACTGTGCCAAATATTTGTCTGGTAGTTTGAATACAAGGTACACTATTACCACCGTTTGTGGTCGTATTTAAAAGTCGAGTTCAATAGGAAACAGTGTGTAATTTTAATATATTAGAGTTGTTTAACGACAAAAAACGATAGGTCGGAAAGAGGTGGTAGTGCCGCTCTGGATATATGACTTTTTTGTTTCTTGAACATGTTGGTCGTCGCAATTACCATATTGTAGTGATAAAGTTTGAGTTTGTAACGTTCTTTGGAGTTACGATAATTTTGTTCAGTAACAGCCCGGATGTTACCTTTAGTACAAAAACGGTAAATCTCTGGTTCTTTAAATGATAAAAGTGGTTCCGTGGCCTGGATGGAGGAGTATTGACTCAACAGTTCATGCTGAACGTGTTTTCCATAACTTTGTGTTCGGGTTGACAATTATTTATTCTCATTGTGGTGAACAGAGTTTGAACCTTGCTGCCACTGTGTAGAATGTACATCCCTTTTGCATGTTGTGTGTAACTTCGTTGGCTCTGTGAGTTATGTTACATTCCGTTGGGCCTTACAATCATATTCTTCGTTGTGCTAATTAACGAAAGAGTTTAACGCAGTCTTAGATTTTTTAATCCTTCGGTATCTTCAGTTTATATGTTATGTAATTTTCCTAATAAAAGCATAAACTAGGTGTTGGTCTCTAGATTTCTTTTGAGAATTGTTTTTCAGCAATCCTGTGTCAATTTATGTTGGGAAATGACCGTGATCTTTTATTTATTTATTTATTTCCTTCCAACGGTCAAAAACCAATTTACATTTATTAACTTATAATCATACTTAAACAAAAGGGCCAAACCAAACATGCAACTGGACTCTAAATCAGATCTAGACATAATTAACGTATAAATAATGTAATAAGAAAGTATAAATTATATTAAAAATTAGTGAAAGTATATAATACATTAGTGATAATATTAACTTAATACACTACTGCAAGGTGTGATACCATATGGAGAAACAAACAGACAAACAATAACAGTGCAAATAAACTATACAATTATCAACAACAATGAAAGATAAACTTTAAATGAATAACAAGAGTAAAACAATATTAACATTAAAGACTGATAGTGGTAAATAAAAAACTGAAAAAATAAAAAAAATTAACTTAAAAGCATATTTAACTTAAATGCATGCACATTACTGTCTAAGACGTGACATATGAATAAATAAAGAGATAAATAATAACAGTGCAAATAAACTATATAAAGTAAACAACAATGGGGAAAATACTGTAAATAAATAACAAGAGGAAAATATATATAGGTACCAACAGAGAAAAAAAAAACTAGAAAAACAAAAAATGCAAGCAATAAAATGTAAATATATAACCAAGAGGCACAGTCGTAATTATAAATGTGAAACAAAAAACAAGCAGGAACAATAACAGAGCAACACAAGAATAATGGGGGACAAGTTATCAGACGATATGTAAGTCATGACAGGCTAGTCTCAACTCTCTCCTGAAGGCATCACAGCTCATATTAAAGAAGTCCAGATGTCTGGGGAGGTTGTTTGCCAGGCGTTGAAGACGTGGAAAAGCACTGTGGAACATGTACTGTGTGGTGTAGTGCCGCCTTGCAAACAGCTGGGGGTGACGAAGATGACGTGATGCCCGGAAGTCCAGCAATTCGAGCAGATCAGGTGCATCAATGACAGAGCAGATCAACTTCTTCAAGAAAAGCAGATCATGGACTATACGTCTTGAATGGAGAGGTTCCAAGTTAAACTGAACTCGAAGGTCATCAATCGGCACATTACGGTACTCAAAGCCCAGCCGCATCTTGATGTCTAATTCTGTTCTTTCGTTAATAATGCAATTTAAAGACACTATAATTAATTATTGAGATACAGACTTAATAAGAATGGCACAATTATAGGTTTCGTCACTAATTATTGGGAATGAAAAGTGGGCTATTTTGAAAGGAACTTAAGGAATATCTTGCAGGCATACCAAAACCAAATTGATCATTTGGTATTAGTTGCAGTATACTTACATGCGCGTTAAACTGATGCGTTAGTTATAGTACATAAAACATATTCTTTCTGGTCCACGAGACTAAAACGCAAAACAGATCGGTTTGACACTATAAAACATTGATACAAAGGACCAAGGTGGTGGAATAGCTTTATAGAAAACCTTAAATACGTGGAAGAGTACCACAATATTGAAGTCGATGAATGCTTGTAACAGGAGCTCTCTCTCTCTCTCTCTCTCTCACACACACACACACACTCTCACTCACTCTATCACTGTCTCTCTCCATCTCTCTCCCTCTTTCTCCATCTCTCTCCCTCTTTCTTCCTCACCCCCCCCCTCTCACTCTCTCTCTGTCTCTCTCTCTGTCTCTCTCTCTATGTTTTGCGTGTTGTGAATCGTTGCCACAAACAGTAACTTATTAAGAACTAACATTAAGAACTTAAATTTTTTATTAATAGTGCTCACCCTTCTATAACAACTCTCTGTATACTGAGACATTGTGTACCATCCTTGCGATTCGTTTAAAAGTGAGGGAAACGTAAAGCAAGCTGTTGAAGAGATTTTTAAGTACCATTTTCCATCCGCAACTCAGGATAACAGGAAGATGATGCAGCGTGGCAAAACACGGGTCGGGCGAGGTGACGGATTGTAAGGTGTTGACGGTAGCCCAGTCAAACAGAGTAATTAATTTGAGACGACAGGTGGGGCTAACCTGATAAAAGACGGCTAATTAACACAGGGTAGGGCTGGTCGTATGATGGGAGGAATCCCGACTCTTTGTCCGCCTTCCGGCCTCACATCATCCATCTAGCTCACTCACACTGCCTCAACTTATTAGATTAAATCCATGAATGGGACCGTGGAATCGATATACCTCACCGTGGAATTGTAATTTAATCAACTGTGCCCCTCTTTTTACTACTTTGGTTCGCTTTTGATGCGTTTTATTTTCACTGGAAAGGAAAGATCTGGTGTGAATTGTCTACACCGACAAATCATGCTGTTGCGATGCCCATACGGTTGATAGAATATTAAATATAAATAGATAAATCTCTCATTCTTTGTTAGGCGCGAACTAAGCTACTGTACTATGCTGCGGGTTATACTATATAAGCAAGAAAGAAGGTCCAAACTTCAGCGTGTAATGCTAAAAATACTGATACACAAAGATAAGGATCTGTCGGGTCCTTAATGATCAGTTTAAAAAAAGGAAACAATGAAGTTGATATGTGTTAAGAGGTTTGCACTATTGTCAGTGCTAAAGTCAAGTTGTGGAATTTGGTCAGCAACGGATTTAATGTGTACAACTGATCATAATGTGTTGGTGATGATCACATTGCTGAAGTTAACTCACATTCTTCAGGTGTTTAAATACAGTCACAAGACCCTTACGTTATCTCATCAAGAGTTCAGGAGTGTTAAACTTAATGAGTACGTAACGGATTATGATTAAGCAGTAATATCAGTGTTGAGGCTGTAACTAGTACAACATACCAGGGCCTTAGTTGTTTCTCTTCTAAATAAAAAAGGGGTAATGAATGAAAGCACCACAGTTGAAAGTGCTTCAGTATTGACAGTGTCGAAGCATATCCCCAGTACGGTTGAACTAATATCTCAGACCAGAAGTCCTTACGTGATCTCAGCTCAAGGTCAGGGGTGTAATGAATGGATACATGACGGATGATGGTGCAGCAGTATTGACAGTGTCGAAGCATATCCCCAGTACGGTTGAACTAATATCTCAGACCAGAAGTCCTTACGTGATCTCAGCTCAAGGTCAGGGGTGTAATGAATGGATACATGACGGATGATGGTGCAGCAGTATTGACAGTGTCGAAGCATATCCCCAGTACGGTTGAACTAATATCTCAGACCAGAAGCCCTTACGTGATCTCAGCTCAAGGTCAGGGGTGTAATGAATGGATACATGACGGATGATGGTGCAACAGTATTGACAGTGTCGAAGCATATCCCCAGTACGGTTGAACTAATATCTCAGACCAGAAGCCCTTACGTGATCTCAGCTCAAGGTCAGGGGTGTAATGAATGGATACATGACGGATGATGGTGCAGCAGTATTGACAGTGTCGAAGCATATCCCCAGTACGGTTGAACTAATATCTCAGACCAGAAGTCCTTACGTGATCTCAGCTCAAGGTCAGGGTTGTAATGAATGGATACATGACGGATGATGGTGCAGCAGTATTGACAGTGTCGAAGCATATCCCCAGTACGGTTGAACTAATATCTCAGACCAGAAGCCCTTACGTGATCTCAGCTCAAGGTCAGGGGTGTAATGAATGGATACATGACGGATGATGGTGCAGCAGTATTGACAGTGTCGAATCATATCCCCAGTACGGTTGAACTAATATCTCAGACCAGAAGTCCTTACGTGATCTCAGCTCAAGGTCAGGGGTGTAATGAATGGATACATGACGGATGATGGTGCAGCAGTATTGACAGTGTCGAAGCATATCCCCAGTACGGTTGAACTAATATCTCAGACCAGAAGTCCTTACGTGATCTCAGCTCAAGGTCAGGGGTGTAATGAATGGATACATGACGGATGATGGTGCAGCAGTATTGACAGTGTCGAAGCATATCCCCAGTACGGTTGAACTAATATCTCAGACCAGAAGTCCTTACGTGATCTCAGCTCAAGGTCAGGGGTGTAATGAATGGATACATGACGGATGATGGTGCAACAGTATTGACAGTGTCGAATCATATCCCCAGTACGGTTGAGCTAATATCTCAGACCAGAAGCCCTTACGTGATCTCAGCTCAAGGTCAGGTTTGTAATGAATGGATACATGACGGATGATGGTGCAGCAGTATTGACAGTGTCGAATCATATCCCCAGTACGGTTGAACTAATATCTCAGACCAGAAGTCCTTACGTGATCTCAGCTCAAGGTTAGGGGTGTAATGAATGGATACATGACGGATGATGGTGCAGCAGTATTGACAGTGTCGAATCATATCCCCAGTACGGTTGAACTAATATCTCAGACCAGAAGTCCTTACGTGATCTCAGCTCAAGGTCAGGGGTGTAATGAATGGATACATGACGGATGATGGTGCAGCAGTATTGACAGTGTCGAAGCATATCCCCAGTACGGTTGAACTAATATCTCAGACCAGAAGTCCTTACGTGATCTCAGCTCAAGGTCAGGGGTGTAATGAATGGATACATGACGGATGATGGTGCAGCAGTATTGACAGTGTCGAATCATATCCCCAGTACGGTTGAGCTAATATCTCAGACCAGAAGCCCTTACGTGATCTCAGCTCAAGGTCAGGGGTGTAATGAATGAATGGATACATGACGGATGATGGTGCAGCAGTATTGACAGTGTCGAAGCATATCCCCAGTACGGTTGAACTAATATCTCAGACCAGAAGTCCTTACGTGATCTCAGCTCAAGGTCAGGGTTGTAATGAATGGATACATGACGGATGATGGTGCAACAGTATTGACAGTGTCGAAGCAAATCCCCAGTACGGTTGAACTAATATCTCAGACCAGAAGCCCTTACGTGATCTCAACTCAAGGTCAGGTTTGTAATGAATGGATACATGACGGATGATGGTGCAGCAGTATTGACAGTGTCGAATCATATCCCCAGTACGGTTGAACTAATATCTCAGACCAGAATCCCTTACGTGATCTCAGCTCAAGGTCAAGGGTGTAATGAATGGATACATGACGGATGATAGTGCAGCAGTATTGACAGTGTCGAAGCATATCCCCAGTACGGTTGAACTAATATCTCAGACCAGAAGTCCTTACGTGATCTCAGCTCAAGGTCAGGGGTTGTAATGAATGGATACATGACGGATGATGGTGCAGCAGTATTGACAGTGTCGAATCATATCCCCAGTACGGTTGAACTAATATCTCAGACCAGAAGTCCTTACGTGATCTCAGCTCAAGGTCAGGGGTGTAATGAATGGATACATGACGGATGATAGTGCAGCAGTATTGACAGTGTCGAAGCATATCCCCAGTACGGTTGAACTAATATCTCAGACCAGAAGTCCTTACGTGATCTCAGCTCAAGGTCAGGGGTGTAATGAATGGATACATGACGGATGATGGTGCAGCAGTATTGACAGTGTCGAAGCATATCCCCAGTACGGTTGAACTAATATCTCAGACCAGAAGTCCTTACGTGATCTCAGCTCAAGGTCAGGGGTGTAATGAATGGATACATGACGGATGATAGTGCAGCAGTATTGACAGTGTCGAAGCATATCCCCAGTACGGTTGAACTAATATCTCAGACCAGAAGTCCTTACGTGATCTCAGCTCAAGGTCAGGGTTGTAATGAATGGATACATGACGGATGATGGTGCAGCAGTATTGACAGTGTCGAAGCATATCCCCAGTACGGTTGAACTAATATCTCAGACCAGAAGTCCTTACGTGATCTCAGCTCAAGGTCAGGGGTGTAATGAATGGATACATGACGGATGATGGTGCAGCAGTATTGACAGTGTCGAAGCATATCCCCAGTACGGTTGAACTAATATCTCAGACCAGAAGTCCTTACGTGATCTCAGCTCAAGGTCAGGGGTGTAATGAATGGATACATGACGGATGATAGTGCAGCAGTATTGACAGTGTCGAAGCATATCCCCAGTACGGTTGAACTAATATCTCAGACCAGAAGTCCTTACGTGATCTCAACTCAAGGTCAGGGGTGTAATGAATGGATACATGACGGATGATAGTGCAGCAGTATTGACAGTGTCGAAGCATATCCCCAGTACGGTTGAACTAATATCTCAGACCAGAAGCCCTTACGTGATCTCAGCTCAAGGTCAAGGGGTGTAATGAATGGATACATGACGGATGATAGTGCAGCAGTATTGACAGTGTCGAAGCATATCCCCAGTACGGTTGAACTAATATCTCAGACCAGAAGTCCTTACGTGATCTCAGCTCAAGGTCAGGGGTGTAATGAATGGATACATGACGGATGATGGTGCAGCAGTATTGACAGTGTCGAATCATATCCCCAGTACGGTTGAACTAATATCTCAGACCAGAAGTCCTTACGTGATCTCAGCTCAAGGTCAGGGGTGTAATGAATGGATACATGACGGATGATAGTGCAGCAGTATTGACAGTGTCGAAGCATATCCCCAGTACGGTTGAACTAATATCTCAGACCAGAAGTCCTTACGTGATCTCAGCTCAAGGTCAGGGGTGTAATGAATGGATACATGACGGATGATGGTGCAGCAGTATTGACAGTGTCGAATCATATCCCCAGTACGGTTGAACTAATATCTCAGACCAGAAGTCCTTACGTGATCTCAGCTCAAGGTCAGGGGTGTAATGAATGGATACATGACGGATGATGGTGCAACAGTATTGACAGTGTCGAAGCATATCCCCAGTACGGTTGAACTAATATCTCAGACCAGAAGTCCTTACGTGATCTCAGCTCAAGGTCAGGGGTGTAATGAATGGATACATGACGGATGATAGTGCAGCAGTATTGACAGTGTCGAAGCATAACCCCAGTACGGTTGAACTAATATCTCAGACCAGAAGTCCTTACGTGATCTCAGCTCAAGGTCAGGGGTGTAATGAATGGATACATGACGGATGATGGTGCAGCAGTATTGACAGTGTCGAATCATATCCCCAGTACGGTTGAACTAATATCTCAGACCAGAAGTCCTTACGTGATCTCAGCTCAAGGTCAGGGGTGTAATGAATGGATACATGACGGATGATGGTGCAGCAGTATTGACAGTGTCGAAGCATATCCCCAGTACGGTTGAACTAATATCTCAGACCAGAAGTCCTTACGTGATCTCAGCTCAAGGTCAGGGGTGTAATGAATGGATACATGACGGATGATGGTGCAGCAGTATTGACAGTGTCGAAGCATATCCCCAGTACGGTTGAACTAATATCTCAGACCAGAAGTCCTTATGTGATCTCAGCTCAAGGTCAGGGGTGTAATGAATGGATACATGACGGATGATGGTGCAGCAGTATTGACAGTGTTGAAGCATATCCCCAGTACGGTTGAACTAATATCTCAGACCAGAAGTCCTTACGTGATCTCAGCTCAAGGTCAGGGGTGTAATGAATGGATACATGACGGATGATGGTGCAGCAGTATTGACAGTGTCGAAGCATATCCCCAGTACGGTTGAACTAATATCTCAGACCAGAAGTCCTTACGTGATCTCAGCTCAAGGTTAGGGGTGTAATGAATGGATACATGACGGATGATGGTGCAGCAGTATTGACAGTGTCGAAGCATATCCCCAGTACGGTTGAACTAATATCTCAGACCAGAAGTCCTTACGTGATCTCAGCTCAAGGTCAGGGGTGTAATGAATGGATACATGACGGATGATGGTGCAGCAGTATTGACAGTGTTGAAGCCTAGTTTCGAGGGTTGAGTATAACAAAAAGTGACTACTTGGAGGTAGCGCAGGAGGCACTCAGCTGAAGAGCACTCGTGGCCCGCTGCATTAAAGGCGACACTCCATCTCGTTCTGTTCGTCATTGTTTCTAATGGTCGGCCATCTGCCACCACGTTTGACGGCTCTATCCCTTACTCACTATTTCTCTCTGATTCGGTTTTAATTCGTAATCCTGATCATTTTGTTTAACGTCATTTGTAAAAGGGTTTCGAGGTACGAGTTTTTTTTAAATCAATAATTATTGAACCCAGGGCGGACGTGGTTTTTATTTGTACTAGTTGTTGTTTATTCATAGGGTCAATGTAACCTCGCAATGAATATGTTTTATTCATATATTGCTACTAGTTAGTATACCGTACATATTTTACCTTTACTCAATTGTTGTGAGGTATCAATTAATTGTCATAGCTATAACGACATTAAGCACGTTAAACAGAGAATTTTATTTTATAATACATGTAACATAAATAAATTATTTAGAAAATAATAAGTGCGCGTGTTTTTCATAGTGGTGTAAATTACGCTTTTAATTCTATCAGTACGTTTGAATAATATTCGCAGGACAAACATATGTACTATGTACTATTGTAAATGAATATCTCGTATAATTTTAAGTAACCGATTATTATATTAAATAATGTCAATATTGACCAGAGCAGGAATATCTTAAACGTTTCATAATGAATTAGTTATACAGTCAAAAAGTCATATCCCTCGTTTATTAAGGGGGAGTTTACTGTTACATAATTCTTTAGACGGTTACTAAAAATATATTTCAGACTGTATACGAATTCTAATCTTACCTTATCGAGTCGTTATGAGGAATTATGAGGAGTTATGAGGTATTCAAGAATCAGTGATGCACAAAAATGTCGCTTTTGCACTATTTATCACATGACGTGCAGTATTTATATTTTATAAGTTACAGCATTAAAAATAACTATGATGGTCGTTCGCGTTTTGAAATTAATATGAAACACATCGACACAGAAGCCTAAATATTTCTTTAAAGCGAATTTAGGTATTTTTCGTATTGTCAGGGAATCTAATCAAGAGAAGGAAATATGGGATTAGAAGAAATATAAGCGTAGGCCAAGGAGGCTTCTCATTTAAAGTTAGTAATAAGATAAGAACAATATATTAGATGCAACAATTAAACATTGGACTACCTCAAATAAATTAATCGGTTTATTGGAAAATATCAAATTTATCGTCTTTCTATTTATGTATTATTCCAAACAATTAAGCGTTTAAATTTGACTTATGACTGCAGCTTATTTGAAACTTATTCTCAACATCTCCAGGTGTCGAAGTTATATGAAGCCATTAAGAATTGTCATTGTTGGGGAACAAAGAAAATAACACATTTTGTATTATTATTTTAATTTTATGAGTCTTTATAATTACCTACACGAAGCTTTCCTTTGTTTTGTTTCGCAGTCCACTGGTGATCTGATAAACTGTAGGAAAATTATAGGAATTCTACTAGATTCTTATTCCCTAAAGTGACGAATAAAGGTTTACTTTTGTGAGTCCATTCGTTAAAAAAAATTAAATTGAGGGTTTGGATTTCAGATAAGAGAACTATCGGAGCAGACGGTGACAGTAAAAAACTGAGACACACTGCCCGTACCGGGGATACTAGGAAGGCAACCAGACTTAATGGTTTTCAAAATGGTACAAGTTATTAAATAAATAATGAACAAATCAAAGGCTAGTGGAGCTTGGCGGGCAGTTTAGAGTTTATAGCCACCTAATGGCAGAGGACCCAACCGTAGTAAAGCACGGAATGGTACACTATCTCTTCTGTAAATACGGGTAATAAAATGAACAATTATCAATTGGCAAACAGTCGATTATCGCTCTGTAAAATGTTTCAGTGTAAGCGGACTAGCGACTTTCAACAGATTTCTGTGCGATCTTCCGTCACTAAGTCGAATCCGACGTGTCATCCATCGATGACGAGACCCTGACTCACTGAATCCTCTTCTTAGCACAACAGGGTCACAAAGGAGAGTCATCGGCTATGTCACTAGGCACTGATCCTCGACCCCTTTTCCATTTACATCGTAAAAACTTACCGTACTATTCTTCAGTCGGGTCAAATATTAATGTACTGTTTTGCACGTGAAACGAATCCCATATATCCACGCACCACCCAGCATGTAACTGGGACACTGATCTAAGGAGAAGTTTAATCGGCATACCGTTTGTCGTTTGGTGTTACCGAATAGGATATAAACACGAATCAGATGTAACGTGTTCGTATAGAATAGTGCGATTTTAACATCCAGTGTGACTTCTTGAATTTAATGAGAACGAATAGGTAACCTGTACAATAATGTCGTATTCAAGGGTGTTTAAAAATTATAAAAACGGTTGTTGACTACATTTTTACTAATATTGATGAAAGTTGCGTAATCATAGTTGACATTGTGGCTGCTCTGTTAGACCACCATGCATGACCATTTGGAAAAAGTCAACTTAGCACCTTATGGACCTTCGTATAGCATTGCTCGCCGTTTTTAAACCCAGAGTATCTAGTATTTAGGGCCATATTGGAAACGAAAACTGGATGGACGTTTCCACGGCAAAGGGACGTGTGACAAATTTAACACATCTTGTAGAATTCTCCACCATTATTTTGAAATAAAGTTCCCAAAAATAAAAGCAAAATCCAAATATTACGTTTCCAACAATAGAAGAACTCTCTCTAAAGACATATTGAATCTAAAATCATTATCTAACCAAGAATCTTGATAACTATCATCCTCAAAGAGTAGAGTTCAAGAAACCAAAGAACATATACAGGAAGGAAATCCATAAATCTAAATGAAACAGATTTTTTAATAGTGTTCAGAGATCTCTTAATAAATCTGAAACAATATGGGAGTAATAAATAACAAAAGTTCTTCCAAAAACCTGAAGGTGAGAATACATCTTCGATTGATGGAAGTTGTGCTTAGGTCACTGATCTCTTTATCATAGCCAACATGTTTAACACCTTTTATTCCACCATTGGCCATAGTAATGCGGTCGGCGTATCCGTAGGAAAAAAATGCTGAATATTACAATACACTCAATAGATAGATTGATATCTTTATTAATCTTTAAACGTTTACATGCAATGGATCTCGCACAATATGATACAATTACAATTTGAAAGTTGAAAACAGATCAAAAATTACATTCAAATATATATATATATATATATTCAAATATCAAAATATCACCCATTAGTACTGTGTTTTAAGGTGTAGAGTGAGCAAGTCATTCCACACCTAGGTGTAGAGTGTGATCCATTCCCTAAAACCGAATACGTCTTGAGGTAAGGATTAAATTTTATCCAAACTCTTACAAGAAGTTGGTGACTTATTACTTAAACATTAACTTACTTAATAAACATTTCATTCCAAGAAGGCAAGTTTCTTGACGCATTGAAGCACGCTACTAAAACTACTTCACTCAAAAAGGTGGTGTGATCAATTTCCCTTATATATCTACATTTTCAAATGTATTCAAAAATTGTATGGTTTCATTCTGTGTTAAAAGTACATCCTTTCAATGATGGACAACAACCGTAGACGCAATTTTTAGTGTTACTTCTTTCTTATTCCAGGCGCCTGATATGGGGAAAGGGCTATGTGAAAATGTTTCGATACCTTCAATAATGGGGTTTTATATAATAAAAAAAAAAAATAAATAATACAACTCGTGTAATATTAGAGGAGTTTTTAACTCACGGATCACATCATACCTGAATAAAAAAACGCAATCTGTCCAAATATCTTACATATATCCTACAGGATTTCAACGTTTCGCAGATTCATCCTTACCCAAAGTTTTCAAGGGAGTTACTCAGGAGTCTGTCCTGGGTCCGGTCTTATTTTTCCTTTTTATAAATGGTCTGCTAAAAATGCCTGGTGCTTCAGCTAACGTTTGTCTATATGCTGACAACATATCACTGCCTTTGAAATCTCGACATTATTCCGAAGTTGAGGTAAGGACTATCTAACAATACAGATAAATGTAAAAATTTCGTCATAAATCACTTGAAAAGTGATTGTCAAAATTCCTACATGATTGGAAATAACGTAATAGGGCATACAAAAAAAGGTTCTCGGTCCGAAAAAACAGTTGAAGATTGCCGAACATTGTTGTCTGCATAAGGTTTACTCTGAGATTTTTGTATTAAGGAAACCTGCCTACTTTTGCTGACTTTGGGGTACTGATGGCGGATTATTATGGTCTACTTCTTCCGTACTTATAGTGTGCTGTTTGAATATGGAACATGAATGTTTTCCCGACAGATTTGAGTTTTAAGCTTAAAAAACCTTTGAGATTGGTTTTTAAAAGACCTTACAGATCATCCAGCTTGGAATGGTTCAAGCAAAATAAAATAACAAGTTTTCCTTGCTTGTACATACTCAGTCGTGTCTTGTTTGCCAAAATAAATCTACATTTGTTTATTCCATCCTACAGGTTCTGCAAATACACGTTGCGGAGGAAAAATAATATTAAGATCTCAGATCATAAAACTAGTTTTTTTAAAGCAATCAAATATGGGGCATTCTGCTCTAGAATGCGCTTCCTGAATCCCTCAAAGCAAAATGTGACATACGGAGGTTCGAGAGAGGGGTGAAATGAATGCTTCTTGAGAGTTCCTTTTCAGAGTCGGGGAGTTGTTGTCCGTGGAAAAATATTATGAAATAAAGGAGGCCATATATATATATATATATATACACACATATGTTTCGTGTAGGCACGTGCATGTGTATGTATAATTGGTTATTTAAGAGAACTTTTAATTGTAAGCTTAGATAATTATTTTATTGCTTAGATAGAAAACCATTGTATTGTTTCTTGTATGACTCAGTTATGCAGATGTACCTTATATTTTAAATAAAGATTTTCTGAGAAAAGGTGTATTTTTAAAAAATCAAGGAAATAGGTTATGGAGTTTGCCATACAATTTTTATATATATTTAAAATAGTTGATAAATAGTTTAAATTTGAATCTTTATTGATATTTTTGGATAGGTATAAGGATCGCAAAATTAGAACTATCTCCAAAAGCCTTTTGTTTGTTTTTCAAGAACATAGGTTTTTATTACTTAGCGTAATAAAATCAGATAAAACACCGGCATTAATGGTTATAAATGTCAATAACAGAACCAAGGCAGCGTTGACGAAGCCGATGGTACCGGTACTCGACCGGTAACTCCATTGCTTTATGAGGTGGAAAATCACTATCTTTCAATGAGATGGCAACTAAAGGAGCAAAGGATTCTATATTTGCTCTTTATTGGACAGATAAATGTTAGTTTTAAAATGTTCTAACTACCTAATAAATTATATAAATTTTTTGTGAAAGTGATTAATAGGAATTTTGCTCAAGTTTTATAAACATTTTGAGTACCTCCATACAATTTTATAGTTCTAAGATTGCGGAAATTTACCACACAAGTGTGTTCTTCTTAAAAGTATTAATCGTTGCCCTGGAAACGTCATATTACCTAATTCTTCTAAGCCTGCTGTAACGTTCTGCTCTTCCCGAAATTACTTTGAAAGAGTCGTTCAATTAGTAAAATTAACTTATCGTAAGTACTACAACTTTAAACAAGTTGAAAACACGAAAAGTTAACAATATTCCCCTTAGCAGTTGGCCACTCCCGTTCCTTCGGTTTACCCTTTTTATCAAGATGACTTCATGCGAAGGTCAACAATATTCTCATTGTTTGTTGGCTACTTCTGTTTCTCTTGTTTGCCCTTTTATCGAGCTGAAGGCCAACTATATTCTCCTTAGTTGTTGGCCACTCCCGTTCCTTCGGTTTACCCTTTTTATCAAGATGACTTCATGCGAAGGTCAACAATATTCTCATTGTTTGTTGGCTACTTCTGTTTCTCTTGTTTGCCCTTTTATCGAGCTAAAGGCCAACTATATTCTCCTTAGCAGTTGGCCACTCCTGTTCCTTCGGTTTACCCTTTTTATCAAGATGACTTCATGCGAAGGTCAACAATATTCTCATTGTTTGTTGGCTACTTCTGTTTCTCTTGTTTGCCCTTTTATCGAGCTGAAGGCCAACTATATTCTCCTTAGCAGTTGGCCACTCCTGTTCCTTCGGTTTACCCTTTTTATCAAGATGACTTCATGCGAAGGTCAACAATATTCTCATTGTTTGTTGGCTACTTCTGTTTCTCTTGTTTGCCCTTTTATCGAGCTGAAGGCCAACTATATTCTCCTTCGTTGTTGGCCACTACCGTCAGTCTTGTTTACACATTTTTATAAAGTTCACTACACGCGAAGGTGAACAATATTTCCCTTAGTTCTTGGCCACTCCTGTCCCTCTTATTTGCCATTTTTATCACATTGACAGCACGCTAAGGATAACAATGTCCCCCTAAGTTAATGGGCACTCTTGTTTAATCTATTTATCAGGCTGCCAACTCGCAAAGGTCAGCCTTTAGTTGTTGACCACTATTGTTCTTGTTTACCCTTCTTCTAATCAGAAAGTGAATACGTTTCAGTAATATTATCCATAGCTACTGGACAACAAGATGGAATCCTACAAATAAATAAATTCTAACTACTCATAAATTCTGATATTTTCTGTCAACGATGATGCATTAACTCAGGATACTCTACAGAACATCTTGTAATGAACAAATAAACAAGCACTTGATCATTTCTGTTCAGTAATTCATTTAGGTATATTTGACTACACGCGTGGATATTTTACTGTGCTACTCACATAAGGTAAGATTATTTCGTTTGTAGAAAACTTTGAACCAAATTGTAAGCGGTATGGCCGGTCCTTGTCAACGAGAGCATTTCATGAGTTTATAAATTAGTTGATAAAAACCAAAATTAAAAATGTTTTACCCAGCGAAGTTGGGACAGTAGGAGAAGCTCTCTCTAACACTTAATTTAGGGACCAACGGCTTAAAGATGACTTCCGGCCACCACGAACGGCCGGGCGGGCGAGCTGCTTGCAAGGACCGGATCGCTCAGCGGTCACCCATCCAAGCAGCAGCCACACCCGACGTTGCTTGATCCGGTTATCTTGCGATAACCGTTGTACCCGCTACAATACGCCATTGGCAAAATGGAATTAAATGATTAATTAACGCCATACAATGTGTAAACTCATTTTTCACATCAGTGATTTGGCGTTGTACCACCTTGAATTAAAACACAAATTCTACACTTGTCTTTACTCTCCGAGCGTCATCGAAATTGTTTGCAGGTGGACAACGTTATGTTTATATAGTTTTCAGTGCGAGATGACACTGAGAAGGAGGAGTGACTCTGTGACTGTCAAGGTCAGTCAGATCAAATCATAGCTTCAAAATTGTGAATTCCCGTTAACTTTTGAACAGCTGTGGAAGCCATCTAAACCAAAACAAGGGTTTACACTTAAGGAATAGTATATTGGTTACATAACACTCAGGTTAGTATGTCGAACGAATAATTATGTAATAATAACCAGTGAATGATTTATTATGCGGTAACATTTTAAAAATAAAGAGTTTTTATTAGAGGTGGGTCTTAATTGTAATACACTTTATTTACTCGAAATCCTTCACCACTGATAGAAGTGTTTTAGTACTTTTAAAACACCGATTTATTCTGAGTTGAGGTTCAGACATCTACTGTATCTGTTACATTTCTTGTGTAAATATGTAAAAAGGGATTATCTATACCTCCATTGTTTGTATTCCTGCACGGAATGTACTCTATATACTGTATACATATAATTTACAATCATGAGCCTCACAATCATCCATTTTGGGGAGGAGTTGTAATACAAACCAAAAGAACACTTTCATTCTTACAATGAAAATTTGTAAATTTCGTTTTTTATAACTACATATGAAATGTTCAGCGGAGTGTACCCACAACATTACTCCAGCCCGCAATTGCAATTTTATTTAATGCTGTTTTTCTAAAAAATCTATTTAATCTTCTATCTTCTGAAAATCGTGCACTTTTTAAGATTTGGTTTAAAAATAAAGGGCTTGTAATATAAAACAGTGTTTTCCTTTCGTGATAATATACATGAATCATTCTCTTTGATCCACTGATTTCATCGCTCGTTGTTTAGTTTGCTTGGTTATTAATAATAAAAAAAAATAAAAAAGAACATATATGAAACTTGAAATCCTTCTCCGGAACGTCATTTTTAAGTTCACTACTCTCAAACAGATTGTAAAAGTGTTAATGCGAAAGACTTATACAATTTGAATTGTATGGTCTTAATTTAGAAACACGTGGATATATATTCAGTGTTTGTGCCTGCTTCTCGAAGCTTAAATCTTAAATACGCTACTGGAAGAGAGGTCACCGCTGCAGTGGCGCGAAGTCTCTCTTTAGGACATAGGAGTCAGCAGAGTATGAGTCACTCTGGAATTAATTGCTTGGTAGGGGAAGGGTGGATATTGTGACTACCTGAAGCCGATGCCACCAATTAGAGTCCGGAACTACCCTTCTCTCATTAGTACTACAGACAGTCACTTGATACCTACCAATGATCTGTGAGTACCTCATGACTGTAGTCGGCATTGACACCTTTGGTACCCACGGTTCCCTAGCAGCAACTGCTATGATTATCATTTTTTGTAATTCCTCATCACTGCGTGATATACCCTAGCAAATTAAGCTATTCTTTCATTCAACGATGGCTATATAACCAAACTGAAAGTAATGAAGGAGCTGGGGCTAGAACCAGGAACGTAAATGGTGAAAGCTATGGAGGTACTAGATCGGAAGCGGGTATACTTCACTGACAAAGCTCTAAAGGACCTGAAAAAATACGACAGAAGTGAACTCTGGTTAAAAGGAAGTGGAATATCTGTGTCATGCTGAAGAAGATCCAGAGAACCCCACATATTAACCTGGAGGCCGTAAATTTAAGGTAGGCCGAATTAAATATTCATATAGTATTGTCATTGTATATTTTCCTCCTTTCCCGAAATTCTACTTTTTTACACTGGTAAAACATAACCCATTAATTAAAAACGAGTGGAGATAATGCCGCCAAATCTTTACCAGATGCTTATTATAGTAAATTCTGGTTCCTGAAATTTTTATAGTATCTTTTATGGAAAAAGATATAAAAGGTTGGTTTTTAGAATGTTTAATATTTTTATACGTACGGAATTAAAAAAGTAAAATTGGTAAAATAAAACAAAATCATTTTTATATTTTATGTGAAACTTGAGTATTACGGCTAACATTACTGTCTTACGGCAGTCGTCGTGCCCTTAAGGCAATTTATTAGAAAGCTGGTTTGGAATACTTTTAGGTTTTCCATACGTAATTTCCAGATCAGGTTCCATGAGTTGTACTTACACAGTACACAGTAAGCATTAGACAGCGCGATAGTAATATTTCAACTTAACGTTAGTGATTTACGACTTCTATCCTCTCCTCATAAATAAAGACATTTTATTTTGTCATCAAGATGGCAAAAGTAATATACAATCGGGGGAGTTATCAAATCTCCATTGCTTTCTGATGGTATACGGTCTTCTTACATGAGGTCAAACTCGGCAACATCACTACCACCGTACGATAAATCACCTTCAAGGATTTAATAGTTTGTGGTGGTAATGTTAAGTATTATAAAGTGTGTTTCCGATTTGTGTTTACAAATTGTGTAGTCCTTATATAAAAAAGTAAAAATATATACTGTTTAGCGTATGTTTATTTGTGTTTTTTACCCACAACTCTCAAGGTTTATAAGTTAGTACATTGTCATTTTGTGTGTAGTTATCGGTCTTACAAATAACTGACTTAGGAGAAAAAAATATTGATACTTTTTCCTAAATGGCGCTATTTTTATCGAATTAAAGAGTAATAAAAATATAAAAATAGCCCAAAAGTAAAATTACCTTTCTAGTTAAGATAACGAAGCGTGGTAAGTGACCAAATGTCGTTTTATTGTTTCAATAAATATGGATCCCAAGATTCATAAACTTGATTTCACAAGAGCAGTATAAATGAAGTATCGTTTACTTGTTATCGGTTATCACATTGTATCTTAACATTATAGCAAACGAAATAGGAAATGTTCATGGCCAATGGGCCGTGTTTCTCTATGATTTTATCTGGTTTTTCGTGAAATCCCATATCACACTTTTTAAGTAGTCACCATTTTGAAATCAGTGTACATATCTGCTTTTTTAAAGTAACAGGATTTTTCGGATACTTCCCATCGTCCAGTGATAAGAAAATTCAAAAGCCCAATGTTTCGAGACCTGCAGTCTTAAATATGTTTCACGTGTATAACTAACCTAATACATAAGTACAATCTAGTCTAAAATAGAAAAAATCATACTAAAGTGTTGTGATACGCATAAGTCAGGAATCACAATTAACATGTCTTGTCGACTGAGTGCACACTATCTCTAAAACATTAACTTAAAAGTAAAACTAGATATTGTAATTAAAACAATACAGTTTACGTTATGTCTATTCGAAATAACCAACCACCTGATGGCCCTGATGGTCAAACTGCAGTTAAACTTATTCTCATCTGAATACAATAGCAGCTTCTTAAAATCTATTTTGGTTACCAAACAGATCGAGGTGGTACACAGGCTTTCTTCAACATTTTCCAATACTACTGCCTCATTAGTTGTCGATTAATTATATGGATATAATAAGTAAAAACAGTTTTTCAGACTTGTTTAAAAATGGGGTTTAGATCAGTGATCAATGATACTGGTATCCTTAGTATTAACCTTACGTCTCTGTTATACGATTTTAATACATACTAACAAATATTTAAAAAATTCTTTAAAACATTCAAAGACATTAAAGACTTTTACTCACCATCGGATAAAAATGTGTTTCGTAAATAAAGAAACACCTTTTAAGTAAATCAACCTCAAAATATATGTTAATTAAATTTTATTATATAAGAGAAAAAGATTTAAAATGATAACACGATTGTTGCGGATGTAAGATTGATCACTAGGTGTTAAATCCTAGAAACACGACATTTTGTTGATTGGTTTCCGCCTTTTTTTTAGGTTTTAATCCTTAAAATATGATTATGTAGTGAATACGTAAAAAATTTATGTTGTAACATTCTTTTGGCATGTTGTTACAGATTGATTTGTAATTTTACCATTTTACTTGATTTTGGACTTCTTGGCTTAGAGTTTTTTATTCGCTTCTTGCATAGCGTCCTCGATTTAAATTATATTTTTTCAATGAAAATAGAAAATTGGATTATGCTAGAAATCGTGGACTGCATTTTTGACACCTTTAAGAGTGCGAGGTGTGGACTGTGAGTGTGCATGCGCCTATTAACGGGACACGCGTAGGATATAAGATAATCGTGGACTGCATTTGTGACACCTTTAGGAGTGCGAGGTGTGGACTGTGAGTGTGCATTCGTCTATTAACGGGACACGCGTAGGATATAAGATAATCGTGGACTGTATTTGTGACACCTTTAGGAGTGCGAGGTGTGGACTGTGAGTGTGCATTCGTCTATTAACGGGACACGCGTAGGATATAAGATAATCGTGGACTGTATTTGTGACACCTTTAGGAGTGCGAGGTGTGGACTGTGAGTGTGCATTCGTCTATTAACGGGACACGCGTAGGATATAAGATAATCGTGGACTGTATTTGTGACACCTTTAGGAGTGCGAGGTGTGGACTGTGAGTGTGCATTCGTCTATTAACGGGACACGCGTAGGATATAAGATAATCGTGGACTGTATTTGTGACACCTTTAGGAGTGCGAGGTGTGGACTGTGAGTGTGCATTCGTCTATTAACGGGACACGCGTAGGATATAAGATAATCGTGGACTGTATTTGTGACACCTTTAGGAGTGCGAGGTGTGGACTGTGAGTGTGCATTCGTCTATTAACGGGACACGCGTAGGATATAAGATAATCGTGGACTGCATTTGTGACACCTTTAGGAGTGCGAGGTGTGGACTGTGAGTGTGCATTCGTCTATTAACGGGACACGCGTAGGATATAAGATAATCGTGGACTGCATTTGTGACACCTTTAGGAGTGCGAGGTGTGGACTGTGAGTGTGCATTCGTCTATTAACGGGACACGCGTAGGATATAAGATAATCGTGGACTGTATTTGTGACACCTTTAGGAGTGCGAGGTGTGGACTGTGAGTGTGCATGCACCTGTTAACGGGACACGCGTAGGATATAAGATAATCGTGGACTGCATTTGTGACACCTTTAGGAGTGCGAGGTGTGGACTGTGAGTGTGCATGCACCTGTTAACGGGACACGCGTAGGATATAAGATAATCGTGGACTGCATTTGTGACACCTTTAGGAGTGCGAGGTGTGGACTGTGAGTGTGCATGCACCTGTTAACGGGACACGCGTAGGATATAAGATAATCGTGGACTGCATTTGTGACACCTTTAGGAGTGCGAGGTGTGGACTGTGAGTGTGCATGCGCCTATTAACGGGACACGGGTAGGATATAAGATAATCGGTTTTGTGGTGAAATCTGTGATATGAAATCGGAAATGTACTTTAAGGTTCAGCCAAATTACGTTATGCGCCCTTAAAGGATTGTATACGGAAAAATAACGCTCTAAAAGTATTAAGATAGTGATATAAACTAAGAAAAAATGTTAATGATTTTTTTTGAACAAGATTAGAAAATGTGTTTTAGTTTCCGAACGGGTTACACCTCCCCGCCAACAGTGCAAGCTGGGGTGTTGTCCCGCGATGGAAAACCTTTCCTATAGATAATGTCTATCACATAACAGCATAGCACTTTAGGGATCTGATCACAAATACTTCACAGACTTATACAATATAATTTACTCATTTGTATATTTGTATTTCATATTTGTAAATCCAAAATTCCAAAATCCTGGAGTTCAAGCCCAGCTGACCAGTTTCAAGCCCGCGTTATCTTTACAGCGATAAGACGTTTGATTCGGGTAACTCTACTGATAACGCCGTAAAACTGATTCTTAGTAGTACAAGTATTTTCGTGAACATTTTATTTAAATAAATATATATATATTTTTTTTGTATAAAGAAATCCATCTTTTAACTAAGTAAAAGTAAACACTAAAACCATAATTAAACTATGAACTTATAACTAATTTAAAAATTATAAATGATGCTGTAAAGGCAATTTTGAGTAAATGATGGGACTAAATGATGAGATTTCGGCTCACTTGCCCAAATCGTTATAATGCCCATTTGGAAAGTGCAATAAACTACGGCCATCATCAATAAAAAAATAAGTAACTATGGAAAATAATAGTGGGTTAGTAATGATTAAATTATAAGAGGATTATACTCACACACACTGTTATATAAACCATAGAAGTTCGTAAAACAGTTAATTTTGGTGCTAAAAATAAATAAAAAACATTAACATACAGTAAGAACGTTTATTGAATAATGTAGATTTTTTATTTTTAGAGCTACTGGGAAATTTAACTTTACCACAGAATTATCTTTAACAGAGCTGTAATTTATTAATGCGAGAAATGAACACCATTCCTGAATATCTTCTATTTATTTTCGTAAATGAAGATATACCACCAAATGGCGGGGGGGGGGGGGATACACTGCAGCTATCTACATCTACTCATGTCCCAGACTTAATGTCACGCTTTTCTAATCATGGCATGAGAATTAATTATTTCATATTCAAACTGTAACTGTTTTAAAAATCTTGCTGCGCTCTCACTATATTTTTAAATATTTCAAGTAAAATATTAATACATTAAGTTATATGTATAGAACGTCTAGATGGAATGGTGAGTGTTATAATAGTACAGCATGTGGAGGAATGGACGTTCTTAGTTTTTAGTACTGTTTGCTTAATATGAAAACGTGTCCTTAAATAAATAATTGTTGACACAATTCACTAAAGTCTTACAGTTCTAATAGTGAAAATAGCTACGTATTTATCTGTTGAGATACTTTCGCATAGATAAATCTTTCTACACAAAATTTAAAGAATGGCATTAAAGGATTAAATTAAGAATAGTTAAAACAGTGTTAAGTATTTAGTTTATTCATTATGATATAAATATGTCCAGGTTGAGAGGAAAGTACAAAATGTAAACGACGTTAACTAGAAAAATCCATTTATATATATATATATATATATATATATATATATATATATTTATATATATAGGTCGAGTCAGTTTTGTTTGTATCCGTACAATAGAACCTTTTCTTTCAACACCTGAACAACCTGGCGAGCGACTCGACTTCAATAGCTGCGGTTTATTATTTAAACTAGATAAAAACTCATTGCTATGTCTAGAACAACAATAGTACCGGTGATTGCGAGGTTTCTATTGAAAAGAAATCTGCACTAACGGATCACAGTTGTAAGGTATGGTATTATGAAATTAACTTTTTACTGCTTCCTCGCCTGTGATTGGGGGAGGGGTCGGAATAAAACACCGGAATTCAAGGAAACGGTGCTGTTATTGGGGTTTTATTTGTCGATATTCTGAGCCTAACCGAAGACCCTAGCATCGCACTCGACACTTCACGGATATTGAGCAGTGACTGCTTGCTCGTCACACAATCACAAGTGCTCTTGACACCTCGTAGATTTAATTCTCCGGAGCGGGACAGTGAAATAGGCCGGTAATTTTCTGTTACCAACTTGTGTACCGGGTGTTACACCGGATTAGACCGATTCCCAGTGAGGCAAATCCGTGGTTCAGGAAAGCACCAATACGTGTTCACAAACTATGATTGAAAAAGTTTTCGGTAGTTTTTATTTATTAGCTTACCCGTTTTGAAGAAAGTAACTCCATTTAATCTAAATAGAAATGAAGGAAGTAAGGGAATACATAACAGAACACGCAGTATTCAAAAACAAATTACGATTATCAATAATCAATTGTCTTGAGGAGGAGAACAGAATTAATTCAAATCATTCAAATAAAGGTTTACGCAGTTGAAATAATTGCTTAAGGGGAGTTGAACGGTCCATAAGGCCCAATGTTAAAATAAGGTAACTTTATGTACCTTTTTCTCAGAACTCATAACAGTTAGGAAGTTGAAATTTTTACACAAGGTGTAGGTTATAATATTGTATTTATACCTCTAAAATCTTTGTAAAATAATTGATACAACTAAAGAAAAAAATTTTATATTTGTGTTATTTTTTATTTTTATATTTTAAGATAAAATATTTTTCTAAATATTTATTTATTGATGAAATTTGATAAAACTAGAGCTACATACTTCTAAAAGGCTACTTTATAACCAGTAAAAATTTCATGTGTGTAGCATTTATAGTTTCTGAGAAAAAGGTACATATATATTAAAAACCGGTAATTTTCAAAAACAGCGGAAAACAAAAAATCAAAATAATTATAAGTTTATATTTATCTTTAGAAGCCTCCAGGACAGTAGCTACCATCCATTTCCTCTTCCTCACCTAATAACTGTCTCCTTTTCTTTATTCTTGCTTCCTTAGTCATTGACTCTGCTTTCAGATCTGCCTTCCTCATCCTGACTTCATCGAGGCTCTTCAATGTGCTTACGGTGTATTTGGCACAGTCTTTTATTCCTAACTCCTTTAAAACCTTAATCCTTCCAATGTTACCTTCATTGAATGTTAGAACAGCATCATGAACACCTAATACAAGAGTCTCTCTTCCAACAAACACATTTTTTGGGATTCGGTTCCACACTACATTGTTGAAAGATTCGTTCACGTTCTGGGTTTTACCGTGAAAACATTTTTTTAGTAGATCTAATCTTGACAAATCTCTGTATGTAGGTTTTATTACTGTCAATACAGCTTGAGGTAGAGAATGTTTGTGATTGTAGGTAATTTCTTCTTTATTTACTTCTGCTAACCTGTATTTGCACCAGGTGTTATGAGGCGGAGGGCAAAGTTGATGCGAAATTTGTTATGTAGTCTTATATTTGAAAAATCATTGAAGCTCAACGGAAAGCCATTTTTATGTAGGGATTGCAGTAAATTGTTCAGAAAGAATCAAATAATAAAATAAAAAATAAAAGCGAAAAAACATTTTTTTTACCGATTTTTGCGTTCAACTCCCCTTAAAATAAAAAAAAAAAAAAGTTAAATAGCAACATTGAATCAATCAAACAAAAAACAAAGACGTTTGCTTGTCTGTGAAAGAATAACTGTACATTCTGGAACATGTCCGTAAAGGTAATTACAACACGTTTTTTGTGACATGAATTTTAATACAATTATGGAAATATGTTTTTAAACCGTTTTAGATTTCATGGGGATGGATTTTATGGAAAACCGATGGTCGCAGGGTCTAAGACTACCACAGAGACAGGTTATATGTTCTGTCTAATATACGTGTATTTCTCAGAGAAGCGTTTATAGTGGCATTCACCTGAGCACTTGAAAAGCCACAATATTCCTGTCTAATATACGTGTATTTCTCAGAGAATCGTTTATAGTGGCACTCACCTGAGCACTTGAAAAGCCACAATATTCCTGTATAATATACGTGTATTTCTCAGAGAAGCGTTTTATAACGTGGCATTCGTCACCTGAGCACTTGAAAAGCCACAATATTCCTGTCTAATATACGTGTATTTCTCAGAGAAGCATTTATAGTGGCATTCACCTGAGCACTTGAAAAGCCACAATATTCCTGTCTAATATACGTGTATTTCTCAGAGAAGCGTTTATAGTGGCATTCACCTGAGCACTTGAAAAGCCACAATATTCTTGTCTAATATACGTGTATTTCTCAGAGAAGCGTTTATAGTGGCATTAACCTGTTCACTTGAAAAGCCACAATATCCTTGTCTAATATATGTGTATTTCTCAGAGAATCGTTTATAGTGGCATTCACCTGAGCACTTGAAAAACCACAATATTCCTGTCTGATATATGTGTATTTCTCAGAGAAGCGTTTATAGTGGCATTCACCTGTTCACTTGAAAAGCCACAATATTCTTGTCTAATATACGTGTATTTCTCAGAGAATCGTTTATAGTGGCATTCACCTGAGCACTTGAAAAGCCACAATATTCCTGTCTAATATACGTGTATTTCTCAGAGAAGCGTTTATAGTGGCATTCACCTGTGCACTTGAAAAGCCACAATATTCTTGTCTAATATACGTGTATTTCTCAGAGAAGCGTTTATAGTGGCATTCACCTGAGCACTTGAAAAGCCACAATATTCCTGTCTAATATACGTGTATTTCTCAGAGAAGCGTTTATAGTGGCATTCACCTGAGCACTTGAAAAGCCACAATATTCTTGTCTAATATACGTGTATTTCTCAGAGAAGCGTTTATAGTGGCACTCACCTGAGCACTTGAAAAGCCACAATATTCCTGTCTAATATACGTGTATTTCTCAGAGAAGCGTTTATAGTGGCACTCACCTGAGCACTTGAAAAGCCACAATATTCTTGTCTAATATATGTGTATTTCTCAGAGAAGCGTTTATAGTGGCATTCACCTGAGCACTTGAAAAGCCACAATATCCTTGTCTAATATACGTGTATTTCTCAGAGAATCGTTTATAGTGGCATTCACCTGAGCACTTGAAAAACCACAATATTCCTGTCTGATATATGTGTATTTCTCAGAGAAGCGTTTATAGTGGCACTCACCTGAGCACTTGAAAAGCCACAATATTCCTGTCTGATATATGTGTATTTCTCAGAGAAGCGTTTATAGTGGCATTCACCTGAGCACTTGAAAGGCCACAATATTCCTGTCTGATATATGTGTATTTCTCAGAGAAGCGTTTATAGTGGCACTCACCTGAGCACTTGAAAAGCCACAATATTCCTGTCTAATATACGTGTATTTCTCAGAGAAGCGTTTATAGTGGCACTCACCTGAGCACTTGAAAAGCCACAATATTCTTGTCTGATATACGTGTATTTCTCAGAGAAGCGTTTATAATGGCACTCACCTGAGCACTTGAAAAGCCACAATATTCTTGTCTAATATATGTGTATTTCTCAGAGAAGCGTTTATAGTGGCACTCACCTGAGCACTTGAAAAGCCACAATATTCCTGTCTGATATATGTGTATTTCTCAGAGATAGGCTACATTTTATTAGCGGCACTGACTTGAGCATATCAAAACACAAATTCACAAAAACATAGTGTCCCATCTACCTTAGTACTGTTTGGAAACCCCATACGCCCACAAACCTCTGTAATTTCTAATGCCATCCTCAAGTGAGCTTTTCTTAATAATCTGGGAAGGCAACTATTAGCAAACAATTATTCTCAATTTTATATAGCCTACTCTACTATAACACCTGATACACTATTCGATTTGCCTTGATATCAACTACATATTTTGTTTTTTGAAATAGTTCGTTAAATGTGTAGATATATACTTGCAGATCATTTGAAGACATATAACTCCCCTTAAGTCATAGATTAACAGTATCATCGCATACTGATGCTTCAACTCAGGGACTTACAGCAACAACTTCATTTTTATCTTTATCATATTTTCAGAAATGGGCCCGAAAATTAACGACTTAGACCAACAGTCTATTTACCGACCCTAATATCGGATACCGTAATTTTCCAGCCTGACAGGAGAAATCGAAGGACAATTCGCCATCTCGTGCCCACACATATTTGTTTGCAGACGACACTGTCCTCATATGTTCGTCTTTGTGAATGTTAACACTGTATTAACTCTCGGAGCAGACGCGGATTCCGACAGTTCATATACGGAGAATTTCAGTTTTGGAAATTTGTTCAATGTTATCATTAATAAGGGTTATTGGTTAGGCTTCAACTTCTTTATCGGTCCTTATATGCATATGTCCAGTTCATTTCTTTCTTTGGTGTGTTCGTTAACTGAGCTAACAATCGAATCGGAATAATTTCGTTATCTCTCGGTATTCATGGGGGCGCGTATATAAAAGTTTTTGAACCTTACCGAGTCACGTTGTATAGGTATTTATATAACGGGTAATTAGTAAGATGAAAGAAGGAGATAGTACCGATGGATTATTTTCTGCAGCATTCCAGTTCTGTCCTATGTAAATGTAGTATTTGTATTCCACAGTGGTGGCGCAGTAGGGTGGCAGAGTAGGGTGGCAGAGTAGGGTGACGACATCACCCCTGGCCAATCCACCGGAATCAAGAAGCGAGGCGCCCAGGGGAAGGTCGGACCCCGATCGGATTTCACGCGCCATCGGATGGACACAACGGCCCTAATAAGGCCTCACCTCGCCAATGGAACAATTTGCTGTTTTGCCAACCCCAATCCGAGTACATTGTGCGCCACGTGCCGGGCACGCCGCACGCCGCACGCCGCACGCCAGCCTCTCTCACCTATATCTGTCCGAGTATGAGCACACTGTGTCGGCCAGCCGACTGGAAACATCTTCGTTAGTGTCGATTGTCAATCAAAAGCCCTTTTTGGCAGTCTTAAGCCTTCAAACGTGATGCAATTATGCCGCATTGATCACATTTTAAAGACCGCTGGATACAGCGTCCACCTAGTTACTGTGCACAGTAGATAATCTCGGGGGAACTGATTTCCCAGAACCTGTAGTTACACATTCAGCATCGTTAAACTAAATAACTAACTAAAACTATCTTTGTAACGGTTGACATTTTATAGGTTCAAATGGGGCACTCTATATAAATACCCTACTAGATCTAGATACACAGTTTCGTCATTATTAGTGAGAAATTTAATGTACTTTTGAGCAATTACTTTGATTAATAACATATGCTCGATTTTATTTGTGTATTACATTCTTAGGAACTGACTTACTCAAAGGAGTTGAGGACAGTTACCACATTACTAATACTATGAGTAATTCCTACGGAAAGTTTTTACCCATTTCACTATAGCAAACAAATTAAGGTGATTACAGTGGGCAACATTCTCCCTCTCCGTCTTTGTAGCAAGTGGAACCCTGTGCACTAACCAGCTCTAGGGTCACTTGGGGACCCTCACTTGCCTTTATAGACAAGGAACGATGTAATTTTATTTTATTACTGAACAAGTGTTTAAAATATAAATTTGATCTTTTCTCTCTCAGAAAGGTTTCAAATCCTCTCCGAAAAATTATTACTTTAATGAAGAGAACTTTGTGAAGCTACAGAAGAGAGACAGTTTGAAAAGAAACTTGTTGGAATATGAGTGGAAAATGTAAATCAATGTATTTTTAAATTAGCATAAGTCATCAATGCATACAGTACTATATATCCAATGTTGGATTTTGACTAGAGAGGATTTGGATATCTTTTAGGCTTTATTCATTCTTTTTCCTATTGAAATCACAATAAATATAAAGTCTTGCATAAACACAGTCAAAGCTAGCGTCACATGCAAATGTTTCAATAACTTAAGATCATGCTATTACAGGCCAGAGCTAATGTAAATTAATACTAATTCAAATGCAATACTGTATATAATAAATAACAATAAATTACTATCAACAAATAAAATATGATATACATATATGTAACAAAACGCTTATCATATCAGAATCATAACATTATAATAAATTAATATTAAATACTTATTCTAAAAGCCTTAAAGCTACTTTTATGGATCCTGTGTTCGATCCATACAATAATTGCTACAGTAATGCAAACATATAATATCTCCCTTCCTCTCCCAAATTGTTAAACTCAGTATCCCCAAGTCACACAATTGGGAAAGACCAACACAATTGTAGTAATAAGAGGTCAACAATGTTTTTCAACAAGTATGTCAACCCCTGCAGATGAGAAAATCCCTTTCAGAAAGTAGAGCTGTTTTTATCTGCTCTGTTTTGTGTCGCATATAATGCCAAAACTTGTATTCCAGTAATTCCAATTACGTTAAAACAAGTAAACGAAAACGTAGTAAAAGTTTACACCATAAAAGTGGGCTGAACGCATTCGGTAACAAGAATAATAAAATGCGATTTAATCAAATTCTGCAAGATGGCGTCATAACGTAATGTATAATTATATATTTAATATCCAAAGAACAAAGGCAGGATGTTGAAAAGGGTCTAGGAAAATTTGAATTTAGATTGAGTGCGGACCACGGCGAGGTACAGTATTGGCCCCGGCCGCCTCATGGATTATTCCTGAAACCGGAATGCCAGTAAAAATGGCGGCATGTTGACAACCCCTACCTTACTCCCCTCCACCACGCCACCGCCCTAACATGGCCCCTGTCGACTCCGGTCGATCGGTACCGGTACAACAGTCGTAATAACAACTGGTAGAATTTCTCCCGTATGTAACCGAGGTCGGATGCTAAATGGTAAACAAATCGATTTGTGCTTTTTATTACATTACGTGCTTAGATCCAGTTTTCTGACTTGTTTCATTCCGGACCTTTGAGAGGTTTGCATTAAATGAGTATTATATCCGTGAAGCTTACTTGTAATAAATTGAGATAATATATGAAAAGCATCCTGCTACTGGAGTTAATTTTTTGTAGAGTATATTTAGGAACAATAAAAGAATATGTATTGTCCTATTTTTTCTGTTTCAATAGAGATATATCAAACTTCTGAGCAGTGTTGGCAATTTCATGCTATATAACTTTTTTTAGTTTTAATATAAAGTTTATGAGCTCTAATAAAAATCTGTATTTTTACAGCACTAACACTAAGAGGGTAATAAATGTAGACTCCCTCTTTTTCAAAGTTAACCCTTTCGATCCCAAAGTCCGTATATGGGCGTCCGCTGTATCTACAAAAAGCCAACACCCTTGTAAAAGAACTCACAGATTAATTGTTTTTAATGAAAAACGTAGCAAAATGGCCACAAAGAATCCATTTTTCTAACAACGTTTTAAGCTAAACTTTACACAACATCTTACCATTAATGCTATAGATCATGTAATCGATGACATTGCAACATTCTGCGATATTTCTATGTAAAACAGCTATAAATGACAACAAACTACGGTCTTTATTGTTGAGTAAGCACAGCATTGTTGTTTGGCTTTATTACTTAATTACGTTCAGTAGCCTGCTATACTTTTCATGTCTATATTTATTTTACATTTAGCGTTTTTGATTAATACGAGTACTAACCCTATTTACTGTAATTAACTAGATGAATTTAAATTCTTGAAAAAAAATTAATTAATACTATTAATAATTAATAATTAAAATTAAAAAATCATATATTTTATTAATTTACTGAGATAAATTAATTAAATTTAGTCTAGTTTCTTATATGTAACTAAACATTTGAAAACATATTCTTTTTAACGTATTTCAAGAATAATAATGTATGAACGTTATTTTTTAATAATTTAATATATTTAATGCCGAATTGAAAGAAAATGTAAATGAAGAAAATTGGTTCCTAAATAATTCTAAAAATATTTTACTTAGAAAGGACTGCAAACGGGCAAAATGGTGCTGGAATTGGAAAATGGAATGGATGGATCGCCGGGATCGAAAGGGTTAAGTAGAATTTCTGACCATTCTGTTGATAGTTCACACGCGCACGCCGCGGCACGGCGCGTGCAGGTCAGCTATAGGATGTCACGTACACGTACACAACTTACATCACTCGTACGTACGTACACTTACATCACTGTTGTCCTCCGCTGTCCGGAGACAACACACAACAATAATCAAAGTTCGATTTCACTGAATGGTTCTTGGAACCCAGAAGACAGCATACACTGCTATGTGTTGATTGTTTCTGATAGTTCTTGGTGTTCTATTAATGTGTGAATATACAAAATTTAAGTGGAAATAACGACAAGTTAACTAACTCCTAGTATATACAAAATCAGGGTGACAGTCCTTGAAATATATACACGTTATATAAATAGAAACCTCTTCTCTGAGATTAAAAATTCTCAATATTAATATGCATTATGTGCAATATGCGAGTGTTCCCACAGAAGATTGATAACACTGATTAAACAATGGATTTTGAGATAAATTTTGAAGTAATGAATGAAGAAACGCTTAAAGGGGGATTACTCTCTACACTGGTACTTATTTTTAAACCTATCTATGTATTTTTAAAAGGATGGTAAATTCCGATTTATAAAAGTAAATTCAGGGATTTTTTTTACATACAATGATAAAAAGTTAATTAACTTTTACTGATGTTTGAACGTACATTGAACACTTGGGAATTGCGTACCGGTACTTCCAAGAAAGCTACTTTTTGTGTTCGCGAGTCTGAGGGGGTGTCTTGTAACTCATCAAATTTAGTTGAAGGGCTCCCATTTATGAAACATAATTGCAAGGAAAAACTAGTATATGGATGAAAACAGAGGTCTTGGTTATTATAAGTTTTTTGTACTTTTAGCATACAAATTTTCATTCAAAGCATAAAAATCTTAACTTTGTCAGTATCTGGAAAAAGGTTAAGTAGATGAAAATGCACATACGGCAGTGGCGTAACTAAAGGAAAAATGGGTGATAGAACGATTCCGCCCAAAAATCCCTAAAAATTAAAAACAATATACATATAACAGCAATCCAATTTGTTTGAAATACAGCAGTTAAATATTTTAATTTGAATTAGGCCTACTTAATTTATTTAAATTTTATTTATTAAGATCTATTCCATGCCCTTACATCCGCTTTGGTGTGATCAATCAGATCCATCCCCCCAAAGCCAAGTCCCTAGTCACGTCACTGACGTAAAGTACAATTCTCAATTAAGAATAGTTGAATACCAAAAAAAGGCATAAAAACTCTGTTCGTATACCTTTTTTGAGGTTAAACATAAGTAATGAGCTTTATCTCGTATGTTTCGTCGAGCTAAAATATCAGCACTGGTTCTCAGAAGATAATCTTATTTCTTTTGGAATAGACCATCATTGGTGAGCTTTTATAACATTCAAATTTATACGTAAAATTATTAAGAATCCTGTTACGATTTTAAAATGAAACTTTTTTATTGCAATCTTATGTAAACGAGACATGTACAAGGAATGCGTTAAAGAATAACTTTATTTGAATAATTCCCTTGAAATATTATGCTTCAGTGTGTTTCAGCTCTCACTCTAATATAAAAGTTATGGGAGAATCTATACCATGCGCTGTTATGTTATTTCACAAATATTGTTAGTATCAGAAGCCAACCAATTAATGTTGCAATGGATTAAACTGAATTTTGTAAGATAAAATGGTAGGCTATATTAGGTGGTACTAAGAACTAATACAGCCTGCCATATACCAGCAATATTTATAACGAGCATATACAAGAAGTTTCGTGGCAGGACTTTAATTCCTCGATATTAAGTTTGTAATTAATACGTATAATCATCACATTACGTCTCATTTCATTTTAGTGTATAATATTATCTTAACTAAATTACTAATTGTTGTTATTTTGTTATTTATATTTCTAATTATCCTTCTTACAACTACATGATATATTTGAGATGTTATAATGCTGTATTTTTTAAACTTTTGTAATTAGGTTCATATCGTGGGAAGAAATACAGTAAAAAAGGAAAATAATGTACATTAATTTGTAAATATGTAAACAGTTTTAATAAAAATCAAGTTATTTACCGCTACCCAGTCATACTTGTAGGAGAATACAACAGTGCCATTCGTGACAGAATGACTGATACGAATCCAATATTTCATTTAGGGTGTACTTTAAAAAAATGTATAGTCTTAAAAAAAATATGATTTATATCCTTAATTATGAGTGAAATAAAATTATAATACATACAAAAATTTCATTCGGTTAAATTACATTAGGATAGGTTAAGTTAGGGTAGGTTAGGTTAGGTTAGGGTAGGTTAGGTTAGGGTAGGTTAGGTTAGGGTAGGTTAGGTTAGGATAGGTTATGTTAGGTTAGGTTAGGGTAAGTTAAGTTAACTTATGTGTACGAAATCTAAAAACATCGTAGAATACTTAAATTTAAAAGAAGGAGGTTTACTATCGCTCTTATGTAGCAAACCTCAAGGTAATCCCACTACAAATCGGCTCAAAGATTAAATCAAATTGATCAATATCTCTAATGAGTAATTTTACATATTTTATATTGTTTAAAACACGTCTGAATAGCCAAACATTATTTACTGTCATACATTTACCATCGGTCATAAAGATATAACAATGTCAGATGGTTCAGACTACTTGAGGGAGCCAGGGAAAGAGTTCTCCTAATATAAAGAGCCTAGGATAAACGCGACGCGCCACGAGCTGACGATTCATTAGTGTTGAGGTAGGTTGTGAATGGCGACACAGAGCGGCGGAGGGGGAGCAGAGTCATTGAATAGAGCCAAATTACACAGACATAAAAAAATCACCCTATGTCGGATGATTACTGCGATTGTAGTGGCATTATTAGGGCAGTTCACAGGCGCACCCGCGTCGACAGGTACGCGTGGCTCCCGCTACGCAGGGTTGCCACTGTTGCCACCTGCCTCATCCTCACACCACCCTTTGGATTTGAATCCAAAGAACTAAAACTAAATTTAGATTTGCACTGTTTGGCATCATAACCGTTCGGTCCGACGGAAGCATATCCGAATGCCGAGGTGTTAGAAAAATGAGTAGAACACCGTAGTCGAGGAATATCGATCAATAAAAAATGATTTAAAGTGAAAACGCAGCTAGTATATTCTTATCAATGAATTATAAGAACAAAAACTAGTTATTAGCTAGTTTTAACGTTTATAGACAAACTGTGGGGAACATCAAACCGTTTGTTGGTAGTCGCCATTTCACACGGTCTGAATAAAACTCCTCGAGGTTCCGTGCAATATGAATTGATAAGATAAGCCATAGTCGTATATCCCTTGTGAGATATTTTAGTTTGGCTTCAGTTAGAATATGAAATAAAGTAATGAGAAGTTTTTGTATGAAACGGGTCACTGCGATATTATATTGTACTTTTATTTGACTTTACGATATGTTTAGTGCCAACAGAAAGATCAGAGTTAGACAAGCTAAAATGTTCATGCACTTGTGTGTAGTTAAGTTACGTATGTGCAGAATTCCCATATTATTGGATAAAATTATCTGGTCCTGTAAAAACAAATATTTTGTAACCCTTTACTCAATAATTACATGCCAATCGCCAGGTATTTTTACAAACATGAAAATATGTAAAGTGCGCAAAAGTACATTAGGCTTGAATTTGATTTGCTATCAAAGACATCATTAAAATGTTGGAAACCGGGTCTCAGAAAAAACGCCGTTTTGCATTCTTCCAAATGTTCACGGAATTTGTTGTTTCTCGTGTCAGAGGAAGGGAGGTCGGAGATAAAAATATCATCTTTTCTTCCGATGTCGAGTTGTTAAAGTTAATTTAAGCACAGAACTATATCCCGTTTTGTATTCACATCTATGATCTTACACTTCTACCAACTAGGTATGCAATAATTATCAAATAAAATTTAATATATTATCCGTTATTATTTGCTTCCAAGTTTAATATTTCTGATCTGGTGAGCCTTCCGTTTACCAGTTGACAAATTACCAGTTTATTACCGAAATCTCTTTATCCTTTATAGACGTAGTATCTCAGTCACACACCGGCTAACTGACAAAATAATTGGATTTTCCAGACCAGAAATTCTGTACTCTGGTACAGTAAAGATAGGAAATACCCAAATATTCTACGTTTCATACATTAAATTGGCTGACCTTCCAATTAGTGAAGCGCCAGTTAAATTTGGCTCGCTTGGGACGAAAATAGTGGAAAAATAAGTAAAAAAAAATGTATGCAGAGCAGAGAGTACAGATAAAACAATGCTCAGTAACAACACGATTCCAAGAAATTCGTATAGAATGAATCAATAATAAGAACGCCTACTCCTGTTCCCCGTTTTGTCACCTCTTCTTTCTGGCGTGACGATCGCCATTTACTTACTACTGGCCTATGGTTTATTGCAAGCAGAAGTATAGTGGCCTTTATTATTTAGTTTATAAACATTAATGATATATTTATTAAGAGCTGCTTTACAGACAGTGTACACGGAACTAATTGTGAGTAGAACATGTATGGTACGATACTTGTTATATATAGTAACATTTTATATACAGTAGATTTTCTGTTGCTTTTAGATCTTGGAACACGTGGTATACTTTGTCGTAACAGATAACGATGGCAAATGTCTGAAACCCAACTATCCTTTCAAATCATCGTCAATAAGAGACTTTAAACAAATAAAAAGTGTATGTTATTATTCCTGACTAATACCTCTCACAATGGTTTAGTGTGATTTGTTTATTTTAATCCAGATTGTAGGTACGTTTTAGATTAGTTATCCAACTGAGAAAGAGATTAGGTTGCGGATTTCTAAATGTAGTGTTACTGATATAATTGATATAACTAAACGGCGGTACATGTCAGAAAAACTCCTGACACCTTCACCAAATATCGTTTACTATATAAAATATAAAACATAACATAACGAAAATGAGATCACAATATTTTAGTAAATGGAGAGAGAGTAGCGTAATTTAAATTTATAATCAGAATTTCTCAAATTTTGGGGGTTTAATAGTTGACCGAATAACATGAATCGTGATTTTGCCTCTACGGGGAGCCATCTGAATACTATAATATTTGATTAGGTGTGGGTGACATCCTTAGGTCAGCTGCTCTCTCGGCACGATATACAATATCATCCCTAGTTCTATCACAAGAAGGTTTCTTCAACAGCGAGAGAATATCTTACGCGAAGTAGGCTTCAGTACAGTTTTTACCAATGAGACTGTATCCTGAAACACTAATATTTTGTTTTAAAAAGATATTGAAGAGGCATCGGCTCGAACAATACTTCCAAAGTCACAGAGGAGTTGCTAAGAAGGGTTTGTGTGTAAAAATTGCAGCTTCGCCGTACACTTGTGCGTTTATCCGTTGCTACCGCTTTTGTACTTTGTGCAATCTGGGGTCTTGTATCAGCCATGGCCAGTGGCCGATGTATCTCTTCTCCCCAGGATAGCTAAATAGAGCAAGATGCTAGGGATTACTTTGCTCTTCAGAACACAGATAGTTTTACGTATTTGATAATGTTATTTGATGCACCGCCATGGCTGGGAAGGCCTTTGAAGCTACCCGGATTTCTTTTGTTTTTAAGTGGAACTATGACGTATTCTCAGGAATAATTCTAAGGCCAAGCATGAGTTCACATGTCAGTCATAAAGGATTAGCAAATTGCTATCAAGAAGAACCTATAATTTAAAGGAATGGTTATTAATCAGGCAATACTACTTGCCAATGGCGCAGTGTAGCGGGTACGGCGGTTATCGCAAGATAACCAGATCAAGCAACGTCGAGCGTGGCCGCTGCTTGGATAGTTGACCGCTGAGCGATCCTGTCCTTGCAAGCGGCCCGCCTGCCCGGCCATTGGTGGTGGTTCGGAAGTCACCTTTAAGCCGTTGGTCCCCAGGTTAAGTGTTAGAGAGGGCTTCTTAGCCCTAACTTCGCCTGGTAAAATAAGACATTCTTTACTTTACTACATCGTGCGCTTAAGTTTAATGTCTAATGTGTGAAACTTCACGAAGACGACTATCAATGAGATTCTAAAGATAAGCAATAAGACGAGTGTTTCTAGAGAGGCCTCAGACGCTATTATTTCAATCGTAGTTTCCAGGATTTAGGATTGTATCATCCTCCCACAAAGACACATTCATTTGAATATCGTGAGTCCACTGGACTGATAATAGCTGCTTAAACTATAGATCTAAATGAAGTGTTGTTAAATTCCCTGTCAGAATTTCTCAAACTGTGATTTCTCTGTTAGTAGACGGTTCTAGATCGTACTCACCGTATCGTGAAGAGTAGATTCACACATCACTGGTGGGTGGGCCTGCTGATTTCGAAACAGACGTTAATCCTTGATATCCCTTTACGACTGTGATGGTCCACCATCCTCGCAAGTGTATTAAGCAAAAATACGATATACTGATACGTCTATATGAATTTGCGGTCTTTAATTGCAGTGATACGGCATAGAAACAGACACCAACTAACCTTCAGAGATTAAAGTACATAGCCAGACGTTGTACTTGCCCTGAACATTTCACAAAGTGTAGAGAGTCTTAGGCCCTTGGAGAAGGGTTGCTAATTGGCAACTTAGCTTTGGACACAAGACTATGTCAGAATCAGCCTTGGCCAATGGTTGTTGACTGAAGAGGCATCTTGGAAATATAACTCCCATGTCTGAGAGAGAAGGCTCTATAGCCTTTTCTATGCTAATTTATGTATACTTCCCTGTAATATTTTGTATGGTGACCACGAGATTTAGAGGATCTCTTGGAAAGATGTTTAAGTCTGACACCTTCCTAGCATGAATTATCCCTACAAAGGGCAGACCGAGCACTTTAGGTTTGCATACTATTATTAGAAACAATCTATAAGTATGATTCCTTCCTCATAAATTGTGTACTCTATGGGGCACTATTTTGTAGGAATTTACTGAAATATTTTGCAATATGTACCAACATTCTTTCCATTCCTCTATTCCTCTTAGGTGTACCATTCTTTTTATGTTTCTACGAGATGACCTTAAATGCACCCGCTCTTCCAATTTTTTAATAAAAGAAAAAAAATTGACGCAAAAACATAAATTTTATATGAATGTTTGAATAAATAAAAATAAAACTAAGGGAATACGTCTTGGTGAAAGGCACTATTTTTAAGGTATTCACAATTGTTAAGGAATGTTTCCTAAAGCGGTTGGGTATCCCTAACTTAGAATTGCACGCTTCATTAGTAATGCATAGTCGGAAAATAAACAAAACACAAAGAATATTGGACCAAAATTCTAGATAGTTACTATTTCGTCTTCTACATTTAAACGTCACATTTCATAAATTCAATGCTTCGATTTATACATCTAGAATTACGTGAATTATAAGTAAAAACTGAACATCTGGACAGAAAAGTTTAAGCCAAATTTACAGGGCAAACCTAAATCAGGAATAGAAATTCCTAAAAATACTTTTAAGTCTTGGGATTTCTCTTCTGGGATTATTTACAACGAGGGGTTGTTCTGTAATTTTAGCCAAGACATATTTGTTTTTCTCCAAGGTATTAAAAACATGCCTTAAAAATTTGGGAAAATCATTACATCATTAAAAAAAGGAATTAATATTGATTTCTTATCAATTTTTGATTATGTATCACAAAGGGAAGGGTTGCGAATTGACACTTTGAGCCAAGTAGCACCGCTTTCGGGCACATTCTCTCAAAAACCTCCGAACACCAAATTACGCTCACGGTCCACCTGACGACGTGTCAATTCTACCAAAGGTCGATTGTATCGGAACATATCGATCTTTGTTGGAAGTAGAGTGAAGGATATACAGAGAGAGGGCAGGACCCGTGAATGGCATGAATGGACTTGTTAGTGGGCAGTGTAGAAAGACAAGAGCGCCGAGGGCCGCGATACAATGTTCCCTCAGGGCCGCCAGTGTGATTGTAAGGGCCTGCACCTCTTCACCCTATCATTCTTGTCCTGTGCGTGCTGGCTGGCCTGGCTGTTCAATGGTGGCAATGGCCACTTGTTCACTGAGTCCACATCTGCTACATAGCCTGCACAAATGTTCAGTCCATTTGGTTATACTCCGCAATACACGATACCGGTACCATAATATTTATTCACAGTTTTATTGCACGGTTTAAAACTTATATAACGAAGTAATTTCTCTAATTTCTGTATATTTCCTGTATATAATATAATATACTCTGAAATAATAAAATTTAAACTATAGCATTCATTTTCCTCTTAGTGCAGCGTCTAAATTCTGACGTTGTCACAGATTTGACTCTTTTAATCTGGAGTCATGATCGTCTAAAGAAATCCAAAAACGTCAGCGACGAAGAAGCTCAAGATGAAACGTCAAGATTGTTCTTGGCGTCTCTCCATCGTTTCGACATCAGAGACACCTAGACTACAAAATGTAGGAATGTACGTGAGGAGGTACTCTCATTGTCTCGTCAGGTACAATACTGAGTGCACTACGATGTTCTGACGCGATCTCTAAGCACGGTGGAGCAGCCGAGTTTCCTACGCATAAAGTAGCTATGGCGAGAAGGATGGATTCAAAGTGAATGTTGAGTTTAGCTCCAGTTCATCTTCCTGTAAGTGCAATCTGACGTTGTCACAGATTTGAGGTTTGTGTAAATCCTCGATTTTTTTCGATAACTGGATTGTATTTCAAATATTTAAACAAACAATAATATAAACGTCTATTTTGATTTTTTCACACATTTTTAATATTAAAAAGGCATTCATTTGCCAAATTTTAACTTTATGATGAAACGCTCAAGTTATTATTAAAAAAAACTTGTAATCGAGTACAACGCTGCAAAGTTTTTACAGAGGTTTTTTGACGCTTAGATTACATGAATATCTTGTTACAGTCAATAATTTATAAAACAGACTGTTACAGATGCTAGCAATTTATTTTCAATTTGTTGCAAAAGCTAGGATATAACTCTCGACCATTTAGTAACAGAGGTTAATATCTCGAGTCTCGACACATAGATCATATGGGAATTTCCAGATTGCAATATCTTTTAATCCAACTAGGTATTTTAACTTCCTGTAAGATACAAATCTGTATGTGTGATAAAAGTTGGCACATTCGTCCTTAAAAATATGTACCTCGTGAAAAACAACAATGCCCCACCTACAACAAGCTGAGCTCAGGGTGTCATCATATTTGAGAGATTTTGAGAAGGTCAAACGAATCATGGATTTTTCAATTGTATTATAGCTGGAAAGTGCGCTCAATTTGGTAGATTAAAAAAAATTGATTTTGGGTAACACCTAGGAAGACCTAAAGAAAACCCAAAACATATACATATATATTCACGTACAAAAATTAATATCCTTTTTTTAAGGATTTTAAGATTTCTGTGCAAGAAATAAAAGAGTATTTTCCGTGTTTTTATTATTATAGAAGATTGTATTTAAAAAAACATGATTTAAATAAATAAGTTAATATTCTGAAACACTGCGTAACATCTTGCAGGTAATTATTGTAAAGAAACGTTTAGGCAAATTAAGGTGTAAGAATGTTAATTATTTGCGAATATGATTAAGGTTTCAACACCTTAATGTACATTGATATTACCAGTTAATATAGAAAAAAAACGGCTTGTATAGTTAAAACGTCCTTGTGGTATAACCGCACTATTAACTTATCACAGAACTCATAGAATAACTTCGAGGAAAGTAAAGTTTATCGTTTATTCCACATTGGCTTTTAGTACACAAATGCAAAATAATTATTTATGATATATTTTATTTATTTTTTTCATTTTTGGTTTCACTGAGGCGCCATTAAGTTATACTACTTGTCGGTGAGGACCGTTACTTTAATACAAAATTTAAATGAATAAAATTAACAGTTTACTATAGGTGAATATTTGCGGCGAAATAAAACGATTCAATATCTTGTAAATCAACAATTTTGTCTAAGAACTTATCCTGAAACACTAACTATCTCAACTCAATATTTCTAATTGTATGTTCCAGTTCCGGCCACACAAGATATACTAGTCAAAATAGACTTCCTGACTCTTCTTTAACGACGCTTAATTCTTTATAAGCCCTAAAAAGAAAACAGTACTAGGTGATCAATGATAAATTACACGAAATCTGTGTTGGGCTCTTATTAGTCTTTTACAGAATATTCCCAATTTTGTGGACAATCATTTGGGTAAATATATGTTAAGCATTGATACATTAATCGTACGGACTCGTGCCGTTTTTCTGTGTAAAAAACAATAAATAAAAAGAAACAACGTTTCGAGACTTCACTCTTCTTCAGGTAAAGAATCATATTGTGTTTCAGTTCTTATTTCACTGTAAGGTCATAATAATCCTTCATCTATAAAAATTAGATTGAATGAAAGATGTGTTCACTAGAATAAAACCCAATTTTATTTATTTTGTTACAGTTATAACAGTAAGAAATCAGTAAAATACGGTTTTAAATGTTGTGCTTTACATTTTTGTGATAAAAAATAAATGAAAACTAATCAAAAGCTTCTGAAAAGCTTCTGTCACTAAGATTTTCATGAACAGTACTGCGAACATTTTAATAAAAAAAAACAGTTTTATTCCATTTTTTACAGTTCATTTCTGTACGTGACGTAGACATCTACATGTATGTTAATTTAAATTCCATTGTAAGTTACAAGAATATTAGACTTTTTAGCTACAGCCTTTGAGATAGATATGTAGTTCCGAGTGTAGTAAAGTTTAGCTAAAAATTAAATTTACATTACATTGTACATAATCACCCCTAATTGATGAAATCTTGTGGAAAGCGCTATATTTATGTAAATTAAACTTTCAAAGCGTCCTTCAATATTTTTGTAAAGGTGTTAAATTGTTATATACGATAAAAAAGTAAAATACATAAAAATGAGTTTAAAAAAATGTAAATATAGGCTAATACATTCATAATGTATGCAGGATATATATATATATATATATATATATATATATATATACTGTATATTTAAGTTGTGGTTAAGATATCAGCAGTATACAAAATATTTGGTGGAATAAATAGTACCGTTACATACATATTTAAATTGACAAGTTAATTACAAGTTTACTAGTAATCTCTTTGTATTTTATAATTAATGAACAATATAACAACGATTAATTGATTTGCCACTGCAGACCATCGTACAAGTACTTGAACATTTTAAAATTGAGAACTTAAGTTTATAAATTAGAACAAGATCAATGACACAACTTTTGCTATCTGTTATTGAGACAGATGATGTCAAGTTCAGTGTAAAACATGGAGACATACGATTTAAACGTTTAGATCGTAATCCTTATACATTGCTTATCCTTATTATTATAAAAGATCAAATTTATATAACGTAAATACTAGCGTATCATATAGGTCGGATATGGTTTAAATGAAACACAAAAGTGAGCAAATATTTTATTTATATCTATAGTATATGAAATATCTCTTGAATTTATAATTTTCCAAAAGTACATGACAAATTTAAAAATGAAAAACTAGACTAACAGTAGACGAAGCGAGGGTGGGTGGGGACTGGCGCATCGACGAGCACTCATGTGAACAGGCCGCCGTCAAATAGACTAGAATTACAGAAATAATGGGAGGGAGTGAGTCGCAGAGAGAGAGCGAGATGTAGAAAATTGGCTTTTCTGAAAATTACCCAAACTACAGGGGAGAGGCGCGCAGTGTGCGGGGTGGGGGCCTAATGTCTCTAATGTCCCTAGGAAAATTTGTCCCCTATTTTTGTCCTGGAAGCTAGTTGAAACCGTTCCCGGGCCCGTTGAGGACGTACTGTATGTGATCCGTGGCGCCGGATGTGTCCTGTGAGACGAGGTTACGTGTGCCCAGGTAGGTCCAGACTCCTATCTGTAACTGTCGACTCCTAGCCGACTCCTAGATCTAGGAGCGCGAGCGAGCGGCCCCGCCAGAGTGCGTGCCTGCACGTATGGGTAGCTGGGGGCGTTCCTTGGGTGTGGTTCTTAATTTTGTTTCCATTATAAAACTAATTAAGCTGGCCTTTGCGCTCGCAGAGTGGATACAATGTGACGTTTGCCCTCTCTGTGAGTCTCCAACGGCATTAAAGGAACTACATTAAGGCGAATTAATAATTAGTGAAATTAACGCACATAGTTTAACTAAAATCAAAAAATGTAAAAGTTGAAGAAATCCATAAAAATCCATTTTAGAATAAAGATCACTTACAACAGTTCCATTCCAGCATCGATTTGACAGTAAGTACACAAATTAAAATGGCGGCCATTTCTACCTTAATTACGACGAATCCCATATTGCCTAATATATTTCTCAAACACGCTGTATTATACTTTAAATGTTTCTAAGAATTTAAATTTACCACTCGAATTTTATCACAGTATTATAATTGTTTTTATAATAATAATATTGGATACTAGCGCTATGTTTTCGATTAATTTAGATTCTGTACAGATAAATTTATAGTTTTCTATTTTGATATGTACTATGTTGGCGTGATGTGAGATATCGGTAAGATGACAATGTTAGCAAGGAAAAAATTGTTTAAATTTTACTGAATTCACCAGTTAAAACCAAATACGATTAGACACAACATAAATTATTTTGGAATATAAATTGCTGCTGCACATTTTTTTAGAGAACATTTTTGTGTAATTTCGAAATTTCCAAATTGTAGTGAGTTTTTAATAGTTTACTGAAAATGAGTTTTTAATAGCAAACGGTCAAAGTATGTAACTACAATATTTTTTGTTTACTAAACATAAATAATGATTGCAAAGCTAAGTATTATTAAATCAAGCTGAACATACTTGTGTGTGATGGATAACTTTAAGAAATTTTTAAAATTTTGAAAGGCTCAATTCAGTACTCGCGAAAGTAAACATGACGAATCAAAACAACGGAATGTATATGACTGTAAAATTGCTATATTATAAATTTCGATATGTTTAGATCCAGTCAGCGTTTTATTTTTGTAAAGAGTATTTCAACGTGATTTATATAATAAATTTGGATTTTTAAGGTTACCTGAAATAGTACTGAAACTATCAAACCTCAAGTAGCAGAAGTGGTTTATATTTGATACCTTACCATATAAAACTCGGAGAAAATCAAAACAGAACGTGCCAAAGTATGAAATTCAATCAGTGTAATATCTGTATGGACATATTCTGAAAATATACCTTCCGCTGAGGTAGGTGGACATTTCTGTTTCTTATGTAGACGCCACCAAGCGCTACAGCCGCGAAATTACACGGGTTTGATTGGTAAAATATTGGTGTCTTTGAGCACATTTTGGAGACAGACACGTTCATATAATATAGAACGAACATGTTCAGTTTGCATTCCTTGCTTTAAGAAAGCTCATAGCTGCGGTAAAACCAAAATATGCTTTGATATATGATCAAAACAGTCGCCATCTTGAAACCAAAACGAGACGTTTGAATTTAAAGACCCTTTAATACATTTGTTTTTTTAATTAAATGTTTTAAAATTAAAATATTATTTTAACAGGTATATACCGCCGCCAACTTGAAATCTTCAACTTCTGACCGATTTTATCCAGGATAATTTTTTAAATTACAAGTATAAGTTTAAATTGTAGAGGTAGGTTCTTCACAAAACCGCGGTACATTTCAAGAGCTGGTGGGTGATTTGTAAATCAAGTGCATTTTGCTTAGCTCAAAACCGAGCTGTGCAAGCACTTAACAGAATCAAACTTTATATTTTTTTCAGTAGAATGCATTTTTCCAAAGTTAATGATGGGACAGTAAACTTGCAGAAATAATACACAAATAACACAGTGCTTGCCATCAAGGCAATCTCCTGTCGATCATAATATGTAATATAATCAATAATTTAAACTTGACAAAGTGGACAAGTGAAACTATTTTTATTTAATTTTCGTTTTTATAGTAGGGCCTACAACAAATAAGAAAGCTCGTATAAAAATATCATTTCCGCATAATAAATTAGTGAATTAAAACATTATATAAATATTAATATTTACTTTTTCCTTATATGTGAATTACAAATTGTGTGATTGCAAAGTCAACTGACAAGTTAATACGTTAATTTAAAATTTGTGTTTATAATAGTTCATGGAACTGTTATAAACTACATTAACAAACAGTTGGGAATCAGTTTAAAACCCGTTGTAATATATCTTAATTTGAACCAAACAAATTGATTTTGTTAGTAAAAACAGATATGAGTCCTTAAATTTACTTCTCAATAAGTCCCTTTTGCTATTAAGTTTTAATTGTTGATCTACTGGTTAAACAGTTGAAGCTGCGTACATAAAGGCCGATATATTATGTTCGCTGGATCGTTCCAGAATTAGCAGACATTCACTACACTTTGGTATATCACTTTTATTGATATACACATGTAGTTAACACATTAACATGCTAATGCACAAACGAAAATGTGTTTCATTACATCCGGGAGTTTTAAAACACTCTTCCTTCGCAACTTTCGCAACTCAGTGGGAGACCAGTACAGAATGGTGGTGTTGCAAGTCTATGGGACACCCCTGAATTCACAGCAAGTTTGGATTAAAATATTTTATAAAAATCAGAATATACAGTATTATTTACTATCACACATGCAGAAACTCCGATATCCGACTTAATATCCTATTCTTTCAGGTGGATCCTTGATACGTTGAACAATAGCAGTGAATGAGTTGCCTGACTTACTTATACACAGCTAAAAAGTAGGTACTGAAGTGGCGCAGAGAATTTACATCGAATTTCGGTAGAAACAATAATTTTAGAAAAAATTATTTATTAAAAAAAATGATGGTATGACTAAGACTGTCAGTTCACTCTTGTAGCGCCTGTGTCGTCGGCAGTACCAGTTCCGACGAAGTTTTGTATGTACGTGTAACTTTTACATATCATAAAACTATTTTTAATTTATAATTTTCTATTTTCTAAAAATTAAAGGAAATGTTAAGGCAAAATACGATATTATATTATTTCAATATTCGATTATCGATTTCGAATTAGAAAAGTGTCGCATTCAGCGTGGTAATGACATGTCTCGAAGGAAAATATCTTCACATAACGCGGATATGGTGGGAAGGGTTTATTTTATGCTATAGTTCAGTTTAGCTCCAGTTCACCTTCCTCTTACGCGCAGCATCTGAAATCTGATGCTGTTGCAGACTTTACTCCTGAAATCTGAAGTCATGTTCGTCTGAAGGGATCCAAAACAGACGAAGAACGAAGAAGCTCAAAACAAACCCGTGTGTCTCCACTGTTGCTCCACTGTGGCTCGGTTGCTCCACCGTGTTTTTGGGATCGTCATCGTAGTGCACTCAATTGTGCACCTGATGAGACAATTAAAATAACTCTTCACATAGATTGCACTAATTTTTGTAATCTGGTTGTCTCTGATGTCGAAAAGATGCGGGGGTTTCTTTTTGAACTTATTCGTTCTTCATCGCCGACTGTTTTTAGATCTCTTCAGACGAACATGACTTCGGTCAAGTCAAGAGTCAAGTCTGCAACCGCATCAGATTTCAGATACTGCACGAAAATATCCAATTTTAACAATATGTAAAAATAAATAAATTAAACTATGGTGAATACGAAAATGGTGTACAATTCTGATGAAATTATATGTATACATCTTACTTGTAAATGTTAATTAACTATTTTTTAACTTGTTACTGACTGAAATTGAAATATTTTAATTATAAAATACTTTTTAAAAGTTGTTGGAAAAATAACACGTTGTTCTAAACAAGCAATTTGTAAAGAAATAATACTATCATTTTAATAAAAAGTACTTCCAGCCCAACTGATCCTCAACCTGAACCACAAAATAGCACTAACTATTACCCAATTGATCTTTTATTGGTGAGTAAAGTTTGTTTGATTTTTAAAGTACTTAAGATAGTAATATTTAATTTACTTTTTGGGTTCAATCTTTAAACTGAGAAGAGCCCATTTTTAATTAAATCTAAACACGTAATGTTAAGTAAAATGATACATTTTCAGCGTTGTATGCGATGAGTTGCCTTATTGTACCAAATAAGGAACGGAAATCTGCCATTTCAATACAATCCATTTTATGCTATTGAATCTTGAGACCAATGTTGCCGGCCGGCTAAGTCATTTGTATTCCAACCTTGAAGCTGGGTTGCTGTGAAAATAATGTATCGTGCCACTGAAATAGGATTTCCAGTCAGTGCTGTGGCTGGCGAGATACGGTTGACGACAGTTTCTCTATTTATAGTTAGTGCTGTGGCTGGCGGGATAAGGTTGACGACAGTTTCTATATTTCCAGTCAGTGCTATGGCTGGTGAGATATGGTTGACAACAAAGTTTCTCTATTTCCAGTCAGTGCTATGGCTGGCGAGATACGGTTGACGACAGTTTCTCTATTTCCAGTCAGTGCTGTGGCTGCGAGATGCAGTTGACGACAGTTTCTCTATTTCCAGTCAATGCTGTGGCTGGCGAGATGCGGTTGACGACAGTTTCTCTATTTCCAGTCAGTGCTGTGGCTGGCGAGATGCGGTTGACGACAGTTTCTCTATTTCCAGTCAGTGCTGTGGCTGCGAGATGCAGTTGACGACAGTTTCTCTATTTCCAGTCAATGCTGTGGCTGGCGAGATGCGGTTGACGACAGTTTCTCTATTTCCAGTCAATGCTGTGGCTGGCGAGATGCGGTTGACGACAGTTTCTCTATTTCCAGTCAATGCTGTGGCTGTCGAGATACGGTTGACAACAAAGTTTCTCTATTTACAGTCAGTGCTGTGGCTGCGAGATGCGGTTGACGACAGTTTCTCTATTTCCAGTCAGTGCTGTGGTGGCGAGATACGGTTGACGACAGTTTCTCTATTTCCAGTCAGTGCTGTGGCTGCGAGATGCGGTTGACGACATTTTCTCTATTTCCAGTCAATGCTGTGGCTGGCGAGATACGGTTGACGACAGTTTCTCTATTTCCAGTCAGTGCTGTGGCTGCGAGATGCGGTTGACGACATTTTCTCTATTTCCAGTCAGTGCTGTGGCTGGCGAGATGCGGTTGACGACAGTTTCTCTATTTCCAGTCAATGCTGTGGCTGTCGAGGTACGGTTGACAACAAAGTTTCTCTATTTCCAGTCAGTGCTGTGGCTGGCGAGATACGGTTGACGATAAAGTTTCTCTATTTCCAGTCAGTGCTATGGCTGGCGAGATACGGTTGACGACAGTTTCTCTATTTATAGTTAGTGCTGGTGGCTCTATTGCGTACTATATGGGATAAAGTTTTTGCTAGTTTTGTGGTAAAATATTTTAGTTCAGTGTTTTTAATCGCTTTTTCCTGAAACATTACCTACCAATGCTAGATTTTAGACACTATTGTATATCATTCTTCATCGTTTAACTCAGATTCGAATAAGATGTATTTGAATTTCGACGAGTATATTGGTGTTTATAATAATTTGCCACTGTATTCCTGAAGGTAAATTTAGTATAACATAAATCCCCTACTTAAGCCTTAAATAAATAAATTGGGAATGCAGGCTCACTCTAGTGCTTGTAGTCCGAGCAGGACTAGTGTACCTGTGTAAAGTCCATGCACATCTTGAAGTACTTATTGTTAGATATCCGTGAGTGAGTGACCACGTCTTTCTCGCGCTAATTATGTCCTAGTCATCGACCTCAGCGATGAATGCAGCCTTCGTATCTGATGTTAACAAATCCCTTGTTTAACGCCTGAACTATAACAACCCAGACGAAATCAAGGCGTTTTGGATAATTGAATAGCCAGATTTATCACTGCGCTTACAGGACGTCTGGATTTAAATGCTGGCCAGCTGTCCGGTGAGTTCCCTGGTCCTCTAAGTGCTAGTTCGCAGTCATGTGTGCGCATGGATCGGGGCCGCTTAGTCCATACAAGTAAACGGTACACGGACATCTACACTCGAGTCAAACAACAGCAACGTTGTCAAAACACAACACAACAAGAATAAGATTCATCATCCCCAACTCGAGGTGTCGTGAATTGACTTAAACAGAGAATTCAACTTTTTTATAGGTAGCAGTAGGCGAGGGTCGAGGACACACAGGACCCCTCACAGGTAGCCTCTTCTCTCCACACTTGTTAAACAGAAGGCTATAAAAACGGCAGTAGCGGGCTGTAGGGCTAATGGGCCATGATTACAGAACTGCTCAGGTTCCGCGAACGGCACACACGCTCTGCTTGGACCTCCAATTTCGCTGATTCCAGTCTCCGGCAACAATGCCCACTTAGCTCTCTACCCACAGACACAAAATGTAACAGTATTTCCATTCTTTGTAAGTCTGCCAAATTCTAGGACCCTGCTTAATTATGATAATCTCGCCGGTACTATGCGGGGACGGGTGACTCGGTGTCGTGCCTATACCCGGTGATAATACCCCGGCTGCTGCAGGACCACTGGCCGTGCCCCGAGCCTCCGGTGTCTTCAGGTGTCCAGAGTCCTCGCCGCACAGCCAGGTCCTGCGTTCTTTCTTCAGTAGACTCTTGTCTGATGACCCCATCTCGTTTGACATTTCGGATGGTCTCTAACGTGTCAATCACTCATAGTGTTGTACATAATCCATTACAAATAGTGTTCTAGTGTTGGCACAGATCAAAGTTAGGAGTAGCTCTGGAATCAAGGGCCATATTGTTGACGGATGGCATTTTCAGAATGATCACAGAAGTTGGTGCCTTGCCGCCTTATAAGTAGACGTTTCTGACAGAAGTAAAAAATAATATATCTTCTTAAAAGTGTGCAATATTTTTATTCGAATACATTTTTAGTGTTACTTTTCCAGTTAGAAGTATATTTTATTGTGAAATACAGTATAGAGACCGAATGAAAAAACCCACGTGAAACGACATTTCCCTGGAGCCTTGTCCAGGGAATTAACCTTGGATGCCGATGTTACAATTTCATTACTTTCAATATAAGGCTTGTAATATACTCCCATGTTTCTTCTGTCAATTCACTTGCCGTCTCCTACATTAATTATATCTGAATGTTATTCTATAGAATGCTAAGTAGAATCTTTTACAAAGGAGAACACACGAGTCAGTGGACGTTAGAGCTAAACTTAATAAACACCAGGAAATCCTAGTATGAGTTTTGTTTAAACTAGCAAGAACATAGAATCAACACGACACGAAGCAACTTTCGTGGTACGAGCACCTCACGACTCTATCTATAGGACGCGAATAGTTCACGCATTATGCATGGCGTACCCATTGTCTTCTTCTCCTACTTCTATTACCAACCTATGTTTTATTTACTCATTTAAGTCTCATGTAGGCAAATGTCTCCATTAATTATTCAATAAAAGGAGACAAAACAAAAACGCGTCAGAACGAAGCGAAATTGGTGGGTAGACGAAGACGGTGGATGGACGCCCATACTTTATCCCGTAATTACGGGCCGGCATAAGTATAGCGTAGCCGGAACTCTGTTGCATGTGAGTCCAGAACCGTGGAACGGGCACAATCTTCGCTGCATTATTTCGATACCGGCACCGAACTCTTTGGATTTCCCACAGAACGGTGTCGTGCCTCATGAGTTTGTGGACTGATATTCCTCTTTAGAAGGAACCCTACTTTGACCATAAAAATGTAGGCTACATCTTACAAGGTGAAGCCTGACCCATGAGACCCTCTCCATCCATTAGCTCGGGAAAGAACGGGTTGATGTTTATTTTGAAGCGTAGTCAAAGGTTGGGCAGGCGAATTTAATTGAGAGTGATGTAGGATCGATTAATACTATAAGTTTGAATTGCAAACATGCGATGATGTTTATAAATAACAAAAAATGAAGCGTGACAGTTAATGGCAATTGTAGAACCAAAAGTCTAAATAAAAAACCGAACTTAACCAACCTTTTGGGTTTACCCTATCCTCAAAATCAAAATTCGCTAGAATTTACTGAAAAAAACAAATCAGGGTAACGGTGTAAACACAAATGTAAAATCGTGTGGCTAAACAATTACACATAAAAAAATATGAATTCGGTTTTCGAGATTTCTAATCGTCTAAAATCTTTATTCGATTAACTACACTGTGTTGTGGATTTGTAAGAAATTCTTCATTAGCGGGTAGTTATTATACGATTTCCTCCTAGTATGAAATATTAACCAGTCGTTTATGTTCAAGAGTGCGGGCGAGAAAAATGAATTCGGATTGTTGAAGCGAATCGAACTCTTATCGGGTATATCGATTTTCTGTCAAAACCTCTTCAAAGAACGTGAGTTCGCCATAACCCTTGAGCGGTCTCGCGTCACTCGCTGAAAGCCAGGTTCCGGAACTACCCTTTTGTTTAATTTTGACGCTTTTCCGTTGAGACGTTTCGCTCGATTACCCCTGGCTTGAAGACTGAAAACAAGATGGGCTCGCCCCAATTCCACTCCATTTCAGCCCCTAATTGTGAAAGGGTCTGAACTGTGCGCTACTCGCGCCCCCACCCTCGATCGGCCGCCCCCGATTCCACCCCCACCTACCGCCCCCGACCAGAACATCACCACCCTCGATCTCCGGCTTGCACGTTTCGATGTACCATTACGCCATCAATAGAATTATTACATGATACTTTTACTCTTGATCTGACCTTTGCTCGATTAACACTCGGATTTTGTTTCATATAAGGAAAAGTTTGACGAAAAATTCATTTGGAAGAACAAAACTATAAAGATCTAGTCTCTCTAAGTGAACGTACCGACAACAATTATGTCGCGCGTAGACCATAAACTATTTTCATCAACTTAATTAGATCTGATTATTTTACTGTAGATTTTAGCGTCATGATAAAATATGTAAATAAAATTACACGTTTATTAATTATTTTTATTGATGTTTAAAGAATTACATAAAGGATTATGTCTCCCCCTGAAGTATTCCCTATCTTATTTCTAATTACTGCAGATCGAATATGAAAATTAATGGATTTTTGTCCTAATAGTAGTTACTCTATGATATAGTAATACATTTTGAGTGCTTTCATTCTATGGAGAGCACCCACATCAAAATTGTAAAATAGTAACCACCTTTTTTGATATACCTTTGTAAAAGGAGTATACGAACTAGGATTATAGCTAAAACAGAATCCTATTTTTGAAATAACTCGGATCTATGTGCAACATTTTGTGATATGTTATTGAATAGCTCCGACGATTTTACTATTTTAGGTTAGTGTTCAGGACTCCTTATGTCCGGGTTCGCAGCTTTCTCAGTCAAAACACTTATAACTTTGAAACGAAATAAGCCGTATTTTGATGTATATATTATATCAGTGTTCATGCATAATCTCGAGCAGTTCAGGCAAAACGATTGTACTTATTAGGGTTTGCGCTTCAGAAGTACAGAGTTGCTAATTATCACAAGTATAATATTTACGATTTGTTTAATTTCTTAATAGGCACTAATGTCTGCCTCGTGAAGCACCTGACTCGTTCGTACCTCCTGTATTCGTTCTTGGAAAGTTTAAATTTTTGTATAAGTGTTAATATACAGTATTTCGTCATTGCTTTTTAATATATGTTTGTTAGGCCATCCCATATCCTTGGTTCAACCTAGGATATATATCAATATTGTTTACACCTAATCAATATCTTATTCCTAATCAGCCGCTGCTCGGTAAATTGTATTCTTGGTCAACAAAAGATTACAAATGGTGTTAGGTGCATTGCTTTGCCAATCCGTTTGCATGGATTTTCTCAAATCGAAGTCACAGAGCGAGTGGTTTCTTGAGTCATGTTAATGCCAGGTCCGTCCGTTTTCTTCCTCCAGTTTCTATAAATATGGCGTATTATAAGGTCGAAGGAGGCAAGTTTTTTCGTATTTTATGTGCAAGTATTCACGTCTTTGGCATTGAACAAATATGCAGTTACATAATATCCAGAATAAACTACGTAGTTTGGACTCCTCCTGTATGGTAAAGCTTAGATAATATACTACTAATACAATTAATATACAAATATACAATGATGTGGTACAATGCTTAAGTTATATATGAAAGAAAATGGAATTTAATACAAATAAAAAATGTTTAGCAAAAGTGACTAACATAGCACAATTTTCTTCCTTTAAAAAAGACTCCATTTGACCGTTTTCACGCTACAGGAAATTCTTGAAAGTATCAATGTACTATGCATATCAGTCGTACCTTCTTTTCCCACTATTTCCATCAAATTCAATATTAGATCATTTATTATTAAAAGTTAATATTTTTCTAATATGTTAAAAAATTAAATGACTTGAAAACAACGTATTTTTAATTAAAAATCGAAATAACAAAAACATTTAAAAATGGTAAATTTATTCAAACTATTAAAAATGTACACTTGGATGAAAAACTTAGTATTACAAAAATAATATATATATATATATATATATATATATATATATATATATCTCTCAGACCATCAATTTATCTATAACTTGGAGATCAATTGGATTTTTGTTGTATCCATTAATAATCCAAAACATGCAAAATTTTATAAATTTGAAGACTGTGGTTTGTGTTAATTATACATCACAAGTGATAATTACTAAAATACACAAGCGGTTGTCCAGATATAATTACTATAACATTTCACCACGATACTAAGGGTTGGTAACAGCACTGCGCCACTGGACTGACAATCACTGATAAAGAACAACAATATATCACGAGTGATAATCAGTGATAAATAACAATACAATACGAGTGATAATCAGTGATAGATATCGATACTAAACCACGAGAGATAATCATTGATAAATAACGAAACTGCGCCACGAGAAATAATCATTAATAAATAAAGAAACTGCGCCACGAGTGATAATCATTGATAAATAAAGACACTGCGCCACGAGTGATAATCATTGATCAATCTGAACCTGCGCCACGAGAGATAATCATTGAGAAATAAAGACACTGCGCCACGAGTGATAATCATTGATCAATCTGAACCTGCGCCACGAGAGATAATCATTGAGAAATAAAGACACTGCGCCACGAGTGATAATCATTGATAAATAACAACAATACATGACGAGTGATGATCAGTAAGAGATTACAGCACTACCTGACAATGAAAAGAGAACAAGCAAAAAAAATGATCGTTTATTTAATAGAGAATTTTAATATAACATGATGTAAGTTTGATACTAGCGTAAAATTGATGTTTATAATGGAAGACTTACAATACAAGTTGGTTTAAAATTAAAAACCAATAAAATGCACGAGAATTTGTTTACACGGTAATTTCGTCGCAGGGATAAAGATTAGCTGTTGCAAAGTGGCAATTGCTTACAGTCTTGGTGCTCAGCACACGAACTCTTAGAATTATTGTTAAGTTCGCTCTCGAATTATACGCCAACTTTTACTTATTAGCATAATTAATCACAGAGATTAGGACCCAAACTGGTCTTGCGACAGACAGGACACTCGTGGATTTGTTTCAAGTATGGCTAAGTAAAAATGAAACATAAACCTACAAATATAAATACCAAGTGGGTAATGAAGCTTCGAGTTTTTTTAAAACTGTGCACACTTTTTGAATTATCATAGACATTGAAAACATTTATGGGTGCGTTGAACATACGTCATCTACCCACCACTTAAAATATAACTTGTTACATCGTTGTAACACTGTTGTAATATAATTTGTGATATGTTCAACTTAGTTGCAGTTTAGTTGTATTTGGATCAAAATGATTAAGTTTAAAGTTTAAATGGAAAAAGTTGTAGAGTCTCAATGATAGCCTAATTTAAAACAAAAAGAGACATAATTTTAAAATATATTTAGGTACCCGGTGTACAGATATTAGCACCCTTTCAGCGTCGTTACCTTTTGGTTATGATGATTGGTCTGATTATCAATACCGCTTTGTAGAACAATGTGATAAACTTTCTCAACTTCACTATTGAAACAAATATTTATGGATAAAAATGAAACAAACAAGTATATCCATAAATAATCGACTAGATGTAGTTGATTTTGCATAACTTTATGTAAAGTGTCAACTGGCATTGAGAACATTCAAAACGGTAACCAGTTCAGAGATAGCTACTGTAACTTTGAAAGCGTAAAAGCGTGGTCTGGTATATTTAGTACCAGTGGTCCCAACCGTACTCTTATAAATAGCAACAGAATTTCAGGGTGCCAATCACGTCGGAGTGCCAATAAATGCCAAATTTTCCACATTTGTTCAAAGGAATTCGGAACAGAACCAACGAAAAGAGTAAAGTGCAAGGGACATTGAGAATTTATAACAAGAATTGGTATAAGCATGAAAGCTATACAGATATTAAAAAATATTGCTGTGGTGATGCAGCCTTTTACACGGCCATCAATAAAATCTCTCATACATTGGTATTTGTGAGGAAGGCATTATGTTCAAAGATAGTGCTCATAGAATGGTAAAAGCTGATAAAATGAAATCCCATCTCCCATGAAAGGCTACCGGATGGGTGCTGATCACGACGCGGTTCGCTTTATCTCTATGGTGGGTTGTAAGGCCTCACAGTGCAAAACTAAGGAACAATGAATTCAGAAGCAGCCGGTGCCCGTGTGAAGTGCTCTGCCTACCGGATGGGTGCTGATCACGACGCGGTTCGCTTTATCTCTATGGTGGGTTGTAAGGCCTCACAGTGCAAAACTAAGGAACAATGAATTCAGAAGTAGCCGGTGCACGTGTGAAGTGCTCTGCCTACCGGATGGGTGCTGATCACGACGCAGTTCGTTTTATCTCTATGCTGAGTTGTAGGGCTTCACAGTGCAAAACTAAGGAACAATGAATTCAGAAGTAGCCGGTGCACGTGTGAAGTGCTCTGCCCACCGGATGGGTGCTGATCGCGACGCGGTTCGCTCGATTTCTTTGGTTTTCCGCCCTGCCCGCTTATTACCGGCTATTACATTCGACAGGCGGCCCGCTTCCTCCCGATGTTCCCTGCCCTTATATAGGCTAGATAAGGTACTGTGTACGTATTGTGGGTCGAGCCTTGCCCTGCCCGCTTTCTAGTTTGCAGTTGATCATGTCTGTCCTGTTATAGTGTCTACACTTTCGTCAACGAAAACCATGGTTTGTTCTTGGACTCATGATGATGTCGTCCGTTTAGGAGACACACTTTAAAGGGACATTGTGGGTTCATATCCTACTCCTATTACTTGTTCCTTTCTCAGTCTTGGCCAGAATTGACGGCACATAGAGACCGAAACTAATATCAAATTTTTCTTCCTTATAAAATAATACGGATTATCTTCAAACAGCAAAATCATATTTTCGTATAGAAAGTTAAACTTTAGTTTTAATGATTGTAAATTGTTAGTTACCTAGGATTTTGGTTTTTGGTTGGAAAGGGATACCTTTCTGAGCAGGATCAGTTTAATATAATATTTTATTCCTGTACTTTGTTCACCTAGGAAACAGTTGAGAGATCAAACGACTCTTTACCTAACCACGACGAGCCGGCATACCTTCCAGAATACACTGAGACCGGTTCAATGCATGGGGAAATACACACAAAATACAAACTTATTTCATTTATGGTGTGTGCCAATGAAAGCATTTCCATTTGATTCCTATATCCACATATTGCATATCAGTATGATGTGAGTTTTGGCTTTAGCTCCATTACATCTTCCACTTAGCGCAGAGTCTGGGACCTGAAACTGTCAGAGGCTTGACTCCTAGAATCTGGCGTTCACGTCTGTTTGAAGGGATCCATCGAGACCGAAACACGTGCTTACCTTGACACTTACTGTGCTTACCTTGGTACTTAGTACTTACTGTGCTTTCAGTATTCAAAATGATCTCTCGGTAATACGTTTAGTTCTTAATTGTTTTCATGTTGCATCGTTTCGACATCAGAAACACTTCGGCCACAGAGTTCCATCTGGTGTACCCAGTAGCCACCAAGTGAAATCTTGATGAAGAGGTATTCTTGTTGCCTCATCAGCTGCACAATTGTATCCAAAGATCTAATTTCAATTTTCGCGTCGAACAACCCTTCCAACCATACCTGTGTCATAGTTTGTTTTAACGTCGTAAATAACATGTAAAATTGTCATAATGTCTTCGCCCAGCCTTAAATTAAATCCCAGGTAAAACTCAATATACTGCAAAATAAAAATATTACTTGTTTATTGACCAATGCTTTCTTTAAGGGGACTCGGATGGGCAAAATATTTTTTTTTACCGAAAATTGTTTTTTTTGTGATTTTGTATTCCCTATTTCATTCTTTTTTAGAAAATACTTCACTTAAGATTTTCTGATGGTTAGTTCTTTTTTTATAGCTGTTTTTCTAAAGAATTGCAAAGAGATTTTGACGTGCAAGTACCAGAGAGCGATGGCCAATAAGGAGGCCTATGATCATAAAGATCATTTCCACCTGCCTAAAGTGGTAATGGACAAAATAAAACCAATATTTAGGGACTTGTCTTCACCAGACCTTCTAAGGAAATGTTTACACGGAGGTACACAAAACCCCAATGAATCCGTCAACAACATAATTTGGTCTCGACTTCCTAAAAATACATTTATGCTAAGGTCAACCCTTGAACTAGGTGTATATGAGGCTGTTGCTTGCTTCAATCAAGGTAATATTGTGAGATGTTTAGCTTTAACAATTAGGCTACAAGCCTGGCAACAATTTGGTCAGACAAATGAAACAGAAAGATGAGATCCGAATCCGACAAGCAGAAAATGCCATCGAGGAATTAGAAAAGAAGTGCCGGCAGAGGGCAAAATTAACCAAATTAAGATTGGAAGAGTTGCTTGAGGAAGAAGAGGATCCAGATAACCCAGCATATGCCCCTGGACACTATTAACTGTAGTTTATTTTTGTATTTTTATAGAGTTGGTTACAATGAACTTCAAATGCGTTTTCTGTAAAACTATGTTTTTTGTTCGATAGGTACTACTCAAGAACTATTATAGGTAGCCTGTTGATTCTTTTTTTAATTTGTTCCCTAAGTAATAATCTACATTTTGAATACATATTATTACCTTATGTTCAGTACTTAATTTTATACATCAGAATAAATTGTAATTTTTTATGATATTTTTTGTATAAAAAGAAAAAAAATGTCACACGTTTATATGAAAAGATTTTTTATAACCATGTATTCAAAATGCTATGAAAAGTACAAGGAGCAGAATAAAAAAAGAATTAACTGGCTACCATTTATAGTTTTTAAGATAATGGTACCTAAAATTCATCAAATTAACATTGCGGGGATAGGCCCATCCGACTCCCCTTAAACGGTGAACACCTTTTCTAAAATAATAAACAAAAAATGACTAATTCAACCTATTACAATAATTTTTAAATATTAAATATTGACATGTAATATTGGCCTTTTTTCTGTCTGTGTCATCCCTGTAAATGGGCTGACAGCACGCGTGCATAGACGAAGTGTCTTACATTAAAATAAAAGTTTAAATATATGTTTCACCAAAATAAATAATTATATTTTCACCGTTTTTTTCCAGTTCTCATTATTGCTAACACAATGTGAATTTTGAGATGTTTGGGATATATGTGGAGAGCCACATCCAGTCAAGAGATGCTAAACTCATAAATTACTTCATTTTAATTTAAAATCTCTTGAATAAAAACAAATCTCCACATAGAGTCGAAATATCTCAAGATTCCAATTTCTATTTTTGCATGCTAAGATACTACAAACAAATCCAAATTAATACTTTCTAGGAGGTACATATCTAGATGACGCTTATTTTTAAGTACTGTATAACTTACCATAAAACGCATTTTTTCATAAAAAAGTTCTGTTGCTTATTATAGTATAATGTCAATAACGTCATCAAGATTTCATCACAAATTTTGCACAGAAGCCCAAAAACATGTTCAGTGTATTCTGAAACAATTTATTACCTATATTTATTTAGTGATTTGTCATTTTAAATTTGTATTTTTTAAAATTTAAATGTTTAATTATAATTGAAAACTTATGCACAAATAACTATCTGAAATTGTAAAAATCAGCTGTTAATAAATTTAAAAGAGCATTAATAATATGCAATAGTACATTATTCCTCATTTTAAGATCGAATTTACATTGAAGAAACAAGATGACAACAAAGTGTATCTTCTGTGTATAAACCTAAACTTAATTTTCTGTGACTCAAGTTTTGTTATACTGCCTGTTACGTTTTCACGCAGTATAAACCGTTGTACTTGACACTGTTAAGAGAAAAGGAACCTACTGATAATGATATTGATACTCTCTGTTAAAGCTCTCTATATTTCTGGAAGTAAATTAAACAACTTTCAGAGTTGGCTGTGTATATGATCATATTTCAATAATATATTTATATATTAGGTTTTGTAGCTGTAATCTCTTTTTTTAACCGATTACATAGACCTTCTTCATGTTTTCAAACAGATTCCTAACTCTTACCAATATATTAGCACAATGAACTCTTATAAATAGGTCGATATACCAATCGTGAACGTTTGTAAAATAATTTCGATTTTTCAACTGAAGTAAGATAACAAATTTCTAAAAGACTTCATACTGGCTGTTATGGTAACCCAATAGTTATAATATAACAACCCTATGTCTAAAATATTGTAATACATAATTTTGAAAGCGTTTTGTGTATGGTACGTACATTTTATGGTTTTGATGACACTTTTGTAAATTATAATCCAGAATAAGGCAGCATAAATAAATGTGTAAACAAACTCAATACACCCATAAAAGATTCTGACACGTAGCCTAACTTGTCCAACACATAAAACATCGTTTTATGGTATTTTGTGGTGTAGACTTGTTTTATTTAAAAAATTATATGAAGCCCAAAGATTTAATGAACAAAAATCTGAATGCACTTGTGGCAAGATATGTTAAGAAAGATTCCATATGTAAACTTTACATTTTGTATGACATTTCTACAACAATTTAGCTACTCTATGATGTCATGTTTTACTCAAATTCTTCTCTGTATGATTATCTGTCCGAAGGACATTTCAAGAATGAAAAGAGCTACATTTTAAATGCAACTGGAAGTGAGTTTTATTAAAATGTTTGCCAGTTGAGTGAAGTTAATGCTACTGCCTAGTGGTACAGTGGTCAAAGTGCAGCCTTGCACATTCTGACCTCTATTAGTCTTACTTTAGAGGTCAAGTATTTGATTGTAAGTTTTTATTGTTACGAAGAACTTATTCACCATAATTTTGAATTATAGAAATCTTCTTCTCGTACTGTGATTACAAGAATCACTTTACTTTACTTTTTATTGCTGTTGTACTCTATTTGGTATCGAAACAGAAAATCGTCCATAAGGCTCTTTAGGGATGTAAATACCGTATGAAGATAAAGTTCAGATACAAAGCAAGCGCATAATAAAGAACTCATGACTTAATTTAAGTCCTTTCAATAATAATGAGTAGTTTGTATAGTAATCATGTAGTGGTTTACACCACAATTATAGACTATTCGTCTTTGGTTGATAAAAGGATCTATGACGTAAAATGCATTTTATACGTGTTATTTATATCTTTGTAGAATATATATCTAGTTGTTGTGCAAGCGTATCGTTGACGGATAAAATGGAAAAAATACCGTTTGAATTGTTATAAAAAGTTCAAAATAGTTTGCATCTTGTAATTTCTTTACTGGTGTCAAACAGCAGATGCATATGAAAAGACTAAGTTTTAAAATATTTGGTATTGTAGTGTCTTACAACTGTATTGTTATTTGACATTAAAAATGTCCAACAGGTGCAATTATGTTAATATTAAAGAACATAACTAAATATCATTTTCAATTTTTCTCTTATATATTAAAATCTATGTGCAAAAATTGGTTGTTTAGCTTCAATAGTCTTAGAAATAATAATTCTTTTATAATAAAATAAAAAATGGCGTCTAGCGCCAAAACTAAACATTTCTCGACCTATGTTTATGTGACAATTTTTGTTTTGAATGATGAACACCATAGCTCACAGTAGTTTGTGACACCCTTTTGTGATTGTGATCGTGATTTGTGACACAGCCGGTGCACATCCTACCGATTCCTATTCCTATTGTCATTTTAAATAATTGTGAGTGAAACATTTCACAAATGAATGATATTCTTCCGTAACTACATAGCCTACATTACACAATATTTGAAAGTGTTTTTACTATCCCTTCTTTAAAAATTGTTTCTAGTAACCGGAATTTCTGAGCGAATTGAAAAAGTATCTTGTTCTTTAAAGAACTCCAATGTTTAGTAATACATATAGCGGGAAAATTAGGACCACAATCAATCTGTTAGTTTTAGCTGTCAGTAGTGATTTGTCTTTAGTTTAAATCATAACTGTTCAAATATTGCGTAGACTAGTAATTCCTTCTAGTAATATCATGTCTTTGGCAATAAACGAGTTGAGTTCATATTTTCTCAAAAACCTTAGACATTTGAAATCGAAACGTTTTGAAAACCTTGCTGAACGAAGCTGAAGTTCGTGGGGCCGATTTCAGAAAAGAAGTTTCTCTTTGACGAGGGGTGGAGTTTGTCGGAGTTCGGTGAGGGAGTGAGTATGAAATATTGATAGTGGAAGTTGTCCTGCAGGGCACGTGGGCGCGAGGTAACATGGCTCACTATGGCGACCAAGTACAACAAGTACAACGTCAGACCGGGGACTTGGCACCATTACTAGATTGTTATTGGCGGAACTGTGTATTGTTCCCATCACCTATCGACATTGTATTGTATTTGTATTGGCCGTGTTGTGTCGCTACCGAGCGTGGCGCGTCATTATTTGTCTTGTCAATTCTCCTCTGCCACCTCATCGATACTGCTGTGTTTGGGTGTTTTACTGAAACCATTAAAAGTCTGATGAGGTGCCAATTAGGTTTAGTGGGTGTGGTATTGAATGTTGTTGATCACGCTTATGATTTTCTTAAGAGGTTCCCTATTTACGATCCTTTTTAGTCAACTCACTCTGTCCATTGTTCGAAGTCTAAAACGGGGAAATAAACGAAAGGTAGAAGGACAGTTTTGGACGTTAGGTTTAAAAATAGTTTAGACCAGGTAAGATTCGAACCGGACTCGAAATCCGATGCATTGCACTGCGAGTCGACCGCACGTCTCGGTGCCCAGAAAATGTTTTCCCTCAAACAAATAATAACTTTTTGGAAGATGTTGAAAAGTTTTACGGAATTAACTTTAATACCGTTTCAAATATTTAACAGTTCTAATGGGGATAACTAAAAGGTTGTCCTCCGAAAACTTTGGTTGAATGACAAAATTTCAGGTCATATCTTAAAGCTTAATAATGAAATACATTTATCATCCTAGGAGGTTTAAGTTTGTAAACACTGTATAAATAAGTGTAGTAGAAATATAAATTGCTTTGAAGAGAATGGTTTCAGTATTAAACAAGTCTGTCTCAGCAAAGTTTCTTAAAATCGAATATGAACATATCCTTGACACCTCTGCTGAGGTCACAAAAAGTAATTATGGAACCGAGGTCACAGGAACTCGGTGACCGGTGGCCCCACACCACCGAGGTCATCATAGGAAGATTCTTCTTCAAGAAGTCATTGAATAAGGCAGGTCGGAGTTGATAGAAATGTTTTTTTCTTATATTCTTATTCATCGTGGATTCGTTAATTTGCACTAGTTAGTTAATGATAGTTAATAGTTAAAAATGTTACACTTGAGTTATGTAACATCAGATAATATGTAAGATACTTATTGCAGAATTTTAATTATTATTTAATCCTTATTTGCAAATGGATGTTTGTTTTGTATAAATATGACAAGCTTTTGACTTGAGCAGCTAGCAATGCAGAACTCTGAGGACATCCTTCTTTAAATCTCATGCTATACAATTTCAAAACTATTTGGAATCTATTTTAGAAATCCCAATTGTTACAAAAGGCCAGGACAATTATATTCATGGATATTCCACATTTAGGACTAGATGCTAAAGTACTTAGAAAATGTTTTGACTGTTGTTTCGCTGAATACTACTGCCAAGGAGTTCGAATGACTGAAATGTAGATGGCCAGATTGTTTAGTCAAAATAAGGTCACTTTATGAGAATAAAGACTGCTGCAACTTTTTACAGTAAAACTTAAGTATTTACTTTCTATTGATAGCAGTAAGTGCTCAAATGTATCACAGTTAATTGACTTTCGATAGCGCGTTTGAGATATGACGATTGGCTTAGTTATAAGGACGACTACTATGACTGTCAATGTCAGCCTCAGAGTGCAAGTACAATTTTAGATACAAGTAGTATTGACAGTGGGATAATTTATCCCACAATATATCGCTATACGATATGTATACATTGCATGATATTATATACCCTGTCTGAGGTCAACTAATCAACCTCTACTCACCTGTCACCTCTCCGGCTAACAATATCTCAGCCAACTAAGCACACAATTAGCATAGCTTGATAGCATTAATTTGCTAACAGAAATACTGTGATTTGTGCTGTTGAAAGCGACTAATAGTAAGATCTGACTACAAGTCAACAATCACCTTTCAGTAGCTTTCAGTCAGCGTGGTTTCAGTAAAGTGGCAGAACCGGACTGAAGGTTGTTGTAAATGACACTCATTGATTATTAAAAATAATAATAGTAATAAATATTTTGCCGAAATTAAGTTTATAAATAACATTTACATAGTTTTAATTTACTAAATGTTTTCATTTTGATAAATAATCGGTTATGCTAAGGGAGAATGAGAAAAGCATGATTGTGGTCGACAGATTCTTTTTTGATTCGGTTAACTCAATTCGGTTTTTCCTAGTTTAATTCAATATTGTTTTGTTACCATTCGTTAAGTAATGTATCTATTTGTTTCATATTTTGTTATTGCTGTGTAGTATTTATTAATCCTAGTCATATTCTTGTTACTGTTGTACTTATATATAAAACTAAAACACTAAGTTACTCTGTACTATTCTATTTGTATAAATGGTGTGCACCGTTGAAATAAATAAATAAACTAAAACACAGTTTCGACGATTTACCATTTTAAAGACCAGTCAAATCAAAGACTGTGACCAAAGGACAAGGTGCTTTACATTAGGTCACTTTTTTAGAATCTTTATGGGGGGGGGGAACTGCCCCTCCCTGCCCCCTTTGGCGACGCACTTGGTTCCACTAGGCTTAGTCAGTTTCCGGTTACCTTAATTTCGTATTAAACGTAAAGAGGAAAATGATGCAGTCTCTAATGTACGTACATATTAAAAGGGTTATATTAAATTCGCAGATTTGGCAGTTATTAGGTCTATGGACAGAAGGAGATACCGAGTTTATTAAATACGAACCTAACGCTGGAGATGAAATATTATTTAGGTGTAGGATAAGGACAAGTAGTAGTACTGTTGCATTACAATATGTTTCCGGAAAGAATGGAAAGAACGTTAGTGGTGGCAAAAGGTACCGGGTTTATTCTAGCGGGTTGATACTATCCACTCTAGGCGGCAGCTTTCTTTCATTTCTCAATATACTAGCTCCACGTCGATCGGATTGGAGAGTTCTTTTGTGATCGGAGTTTATGGAGACACGTTCCCGATCGAAAATTTTCCATTGTGCAGGTCGCTTCTCGATACACCCCCGAACATCTGCCGGATCACGGTTCGTACGTATGGAGGAAGGGTAATACATGCCGGAACGAAGGAATGGTGTGGTAGCATGCCGACTGGGAAGCCATCGCTGGCCCGACCTCGCTACATTCCCCTACCTCGCCGAAGTGTACCATGTAATTAGCCGATAGTGTGCGAGATAGCGAGATAGTGGCGCGGACATGGCTACTACCTTATTACAATAAGCCCCTCTGACCTTCTTCGCCATCACGGTTATTGTTTTTGAAACTCGACCAAAACTTTATTTATGCGTTGCTATTATCTTTTCTTTCGTCGCTACACATTGGCGTTAAAATTTTAATTGATCGTGTTGTAAAAACGGAGTCAGTAATGGCTAGGTATTGTTTTTAAGCGATTTTTTTTTCATTTTATAACTAATTCTTCTCTATAAGATCTTATAAAAGACAATGCGAGAAAATAATCGAATTTATCACGTTTAATAGCGTAGTTCATGCATTCCTTTCTTCTTGAGCTCTTTGATTCCAAAAATTAACATTGAACTAAGTGTACCTATTTTTAAGCGCTCAATGAGCTTAGGTAACTAGTTAAGCTGGGAACTAGGAACACTCATGCTCCTTTTTAAATCTAAACTACATATTTGGTATGGCATGAAACAATAAATATGTCATATAGGATTCCTAATTGGATTATAACAAGTTTACATCAGTGCTAAATCGATTGTATATTTTGTATGTATTGTAAATAAGTATATTTAAAAAATTTCAGACATTCAAGATATTCTTATAAATAGGCATTTCTGTAAATTTTGCTTAAAAACTATATGTGTATTGTGTATTACAGTGCGTTAATAAATTTTCGATAGCCTTATTGTTGTAAAAAAATTAATTGAAAGAACAGCAATGCAGCTGTAACAAATAATATAATAATACAGATATTGTACATCGGCAAAAGATTCTTGATTTTTATGGTTGGAACAAATATGCAACTAATATTTTTTTTATAACCCGTAAATACAAATTGACTATTGAAAGAGTTTACAGAAGGATAACACAGTCTCGTACATTTACCTTCATTATATGTTACTACAATTTGATTGCGATTTTTATAACCATACCACAGTGATAAATAATGCTTGGATTCTTGATATCACTTAAAACTCCTAAAATCTTAGTTATGTAATATAATTTAAATCGTATTTGTTAATTTAATGCGCATGCAAAATATATTGTTAGAGTACAATCATAATATTACATATACAAATATATACTTAATTCTTACCAAATGTGATAACATATATTTTGACAGTTTTGGATTACTTTCTATGTTTTAGAATATATATATATATATATATATATATATATATATATATATATATATATATATATAAACGTGTACGTATGTTTGTGTATAAAAGAGTAGATACATTTTTAACAAACGTTGTATTAGTCCATATGAAAATTATATTAAAAACAATTTTGTTTTGTTTCAGAGTCTGCCCGATATACAAGAATGTAAACTTATATACAGGGGAAAGTTTACAAAGCCAAGCAAGAATGCCAACATGAAATCGATAGAGCAATAACCACCATTCAATCATGGCGGAGTTATACCCATCCTATGTACAGAATCATACATTAGAAATGAGAGGTAATTTTATCATTTGTCTCCGTTACAAAATTGGTTAATATCTTCAACCACAATTTCAGCCAGTTTTGCTTGGTTCTTGGCTGACATGGCTACTTCCGAAAATACCCATGGTTAATCTGTAGAGTGACGAAACCTCACATCTGGTCCATGTCCTGACGCCTACTGTCCTGATAGGCCTTGATTCGTCTGGAGATGGGATGTTGAGACAAAAGAGATTTAACTTCTGCAATAAGAGTTATTTTTGACACCGTCTGAGGGTGGTCCTGCAGGCACGGGTTGTTGGGGGTTATCCCAGCCATCCCACCTCCACCCATGACTATAGTTTGGTTTGGTAGTGTACCGTATTTGCGAAGCCATTATTAAAGCTGAAGAAGATATACAAGTTTATGCAAGTACAGTCCACCACGGCCTAAGTCACACAGCAGTAGGGCGTAACATAATCTAAAAAACATGCTTTTCTGTGTATTCTTCTATCTGTATAGATCACTCTGAGATAAGTTGATTTCCATTTCAGTGGATGTCTCGTGCAAAATGTATTTTGCTATAACAGAGCCCACATCAATCATTACTAATTATTTTATCTTACAAATGTAATATTTTTTTAAATTAATATTTGTATACAGTGCCGATTCCTACAATATCCTTTTACAGACTGAAGAATATATTTATTAAAAGCGTCCACATACCTGTAAACTTAAACATTATTACTTTATTTCTTCCTAATTTTTGTTGTCTTCAACCAGGCATGTAACTTTTGTGTTACAAATTAATTATTAACATTATTTTTAGTACTTCTCGAGCATTTTTTGCAACAACTATAAGTTTCTGTCTTCATTGCCTAATTTGAGTAAAGTATCCGAATCTTTTTTTCTAGCCTTCACCAAAGTACTGAAACGTTTCTGAGGATATTGTAATATTTCATTATTATCTAAGACGTTTGAGATCAGACCCTCTATAATGTTATTCTGTTACGTGATAGGCAATGTCTCTAGGAACGATTTTCTTTCGGTGCCGTAAAATAAAATTGTAAATCGCATTTCCACAGAATATAGACTTCAGTATTCCACTGTAAAAACTAACACAAAACGATTTGTTACAATTGTTTATAGCACTAAATACGTAGCCTGCCATTAGTGTGAGTAGTAAATTACATTAAAAACGCATTCTTGAAACTTTAAAAAGTAACGTAGATGTCAATTTAGAAAATGTTGGAGGCATGAACTTATTAAAAGTTTGATATTTGCTCTAGTTTCATGTTTAGACCAAACATAACAGTAATGTAACCATTTATAAAATAATAAAATATCACAAAGTGAGTTAAACCACTAAATTCTCTTTAATTATGAGGATTAAGTTTCAGTGTTTGTGTACATTTCCGTCCGTATAATTCAATTTTCTTTGTATTAAAAAAACTAATTTAAAAATTTATCTTAGTTCCTGAGACCGCTAAACTAACTAAATAAAAATCTTCATCAAACTTTAATAGGTCATTAATTTTTTAGGTTAAAATTTAAAAGAGTTGTTTTATATATTTTATTATTTATTGTTATATTTATTTTTCGTCTGCGTTTTTTCCTTGACACTATGAAACGGAAAACAGTTATAGTGCTAGTATTTGGAATTCAATGTAATATATCTATAAACATTACATACTTTTTTAAAATAGCAAATATTTTCACAATTGTTTTCAAAATGTAATTATAAAAATTACGTCTCAACTTTGACGGAAATCGTACTAACAAAAACGTTCTGAAGTCTGGAAATTGTTTAGTTACTTTGTTAGGTAACATATTAATTTACTGGAAATTAATTCGCTACAGCAATTAATTGTACAGAATTACTCTTAAATCCTGAACGAATCTTAAAATTACAGCAGTAAAACAAAAGTAACTCTAGTCCAGACATCAAATCTTAACACATGAGATAGTACACGTTTTACAATGTCTGGCATCTTATTCAGGCCAAAACACAAAACCATAAATTTCACTGTTCAAGTGTTAAACCTTTCTTAAATTGGAGACACATAATTTGTATTACATAAACTTCACGAATCTATTTCGGCATAATTCCGTTAGTAGCTGAAGGTGAACTACTGACTGACTCAGGAAACTTTGGTCGTCATTGGGTTAACAAGCCAAACGAGACTTCGTCGACAAGCCTTCTGTGATAACGATTGTAATTTTACAAAATGCCTCATAAAAATATTAAAAGTACGTTTCATTTTATAGAAAACATTCAGTATAGGGTATAGTTGGTAATTTTCAGCCGACAAGAAACAAATGAAACAGAGTTTATCCCATAGTGAAGGTCAGTATAGATTTGTTATAAAGTAACTATGAAACAAGTCTACCCCAATGGAAAATTTTATATACTCGTATATTAGGTAAAGTTTTTCCTAACAATTTGACCACCCTAATCTTTAATGTTCCAAACAAAACCTCGAAACAGGCTTAGCCTCTGAGGTCCTTAATGTTCCTGTCATTAATTAAGAAGTCAATTATATATAAAATTTCTGCATTTTATTTGAAGAAGGTGACAGTTTTGTTCAAATGCTGCTCGCTCAGAGTACTGAGCATTATTGTATTCGATTTCTTTAGGTAATGATTATTTTTGTATCAAGTCTTATATATCATGTTTCCTTCTGTTGGTTTGAAAAACGTATTTTGTGTGTAAGAGAAAATACATATTCTTATTCTTTTTGCTATGAAGTAGCTAATGAAAAATAATCTTGTCTTAGTTTGCTTCTCAAAAAAAGGGTTAACTGAACCCAACCGAGACAGGTTATACTAAATTCAGAATGCTAAAACCCAAAGACAATTATTTAATTTCAGGAGAGCTTTGTTCGATAAACATTTGTTTTCACTAAGTATTTGGCCTCTTATTTTGGATTGACATGTGATCCGATTAAGTCAGCAGCCGCTGGGTCAGCAGAACCCGTGTCTGTAACAGTTGAGATATCTGCCACTGAGATAAAATTGAAAGAATATTGATATGAATTAGTAGACTAAACAGACTATGGTCAAGGTATGAATTTGCAAAAAGTGTACATGTGCACTATATACTACGGGGCGGTGATAGATTTACGGAAGCATTATAGGTTGTTAAACATTTCAATTGAATTGAATAACATAATGTAATTCGTACTAATAATATAATGGTATAAATACTGTAAGAAGGACAATTATTCTTGATTTTTATCGTTGAAACAAATACGTAACATATATTTTGTTTGCAGCTCATAAATAACTACTGCAAGGGTTTACAGAGGAATAATATGATTTCGTGCCTTTGCCTTCGTTATATGTTACAACAATTTGATTGCGAGTTTTGTAACCATAGAATACAAATAGATAATTCTTGAAATCTTGATATCACTTCAAACCCAACTTATGGTCACTCCTATCATGTTTATTATGCCATTTAGAGCAGATATGGTAATTTACTCCGCATGCAAAATATATTATTCAAGTATTGTCATAATACTACACATACAAAGTTATACTTTACTATTACCAAATGTAATAACCAATATTTTAACAGTTTTGGATTAGTTGTTATTATTGTTGTTTAACAGTATTGGAGATATGACGTTTCTTAATTTTTCTTGTTACATGCTAATTAGTAAGACTATACTAATTACACTGATACTATATTATACTATACTAATTACGATTATACTAATTATACTACTAATTACGAATATAATGGTTTCAAATGTATACTTAATATAATTACTTGTGCAATACACGAGCTCAATTTTTAAGAATTTGAATGATCATTGGCTGAAATATATTATATAAGATTCCTACTGGCGTAAATTTGTGGTGTGGGTCATGCCCCAATTCTTAAAAACGCGTGTTAACTTCAAATAGTTCATTTTTGTAACAATTATGGCAGTGAACAGATTTAAATACAAAAACTCTTAAATATTTCTATTAATAAAATGTATCTCTTTCTCTGTTACTTGTACAACGGATTTAAATTCTTGGAATCCGTAAAATAAAGATTACAAAAATGTTATATAGTATACATATTTTATTGGCAGTTGTTTCGTATGCGTCATTGCCCATTAAGATTCTTGTAAACCTTTAAATCCATCGTTTCAGGAAAAGGCTGAGTACCTATATAAATTTTTTAAATTAACTCATTAAAAAACCGTTCTATTACCAAAAATCGCATTTTCTCGCTTGCTATGATGTCGTAACGCAAATTTCAGAAATAAAATATTAAAAAGAAACTTTTTAAAATGCGTGGAAAGAAAGCTAAATTACAATTCGCACCAAAATATAACAAAAATGTCATATTAGATTTATAACATTGTATTTCATGGACATTTTGAATATTGTATAATAGAACATTTTAAATGAAATAAACAGCATTGAAATCTAATAAAGAAAAGATTTACTGAAAGTATTAACGCTACAATAATTGTAAAAATGGGATAAAAAGATTATTTTATTACGTTTTGAAATGTTGTAACTGAGTTAAGTGAGTTTTCTTCTTTTCGATAATTAATTGTGGTAAGAGAAACCATGGTTCCAAAAGTTTCAAGTCCGTATGATCGAGGAAACCGTGGTTCACATCCATCATACAGAGAACAGAAAGGGGAACAATGTGACGAGGCCGCAGAAATGTGTGTCTGCCAGCAATAAGAGCCACCGCACGGTTTTCTAATCGTCGGGATGTAAAACGATGAGTAAACGATAAGAACTACGAACGTTCGAGTAGCTCTGGAAGGAAGTAAAACGACCCGAGGACGATTGGGTGTCAGGCGGCGGGGGGCGGCCAAGCTAAGTGTTATTGCAAAGTAAGTGAACCTGATAAGAGGTTTTGGACGCAAATTGGCTCAATTGTTACTGCAGCCTAACAGTATAATCTGAGGTTGACAGTAACTGCGATCTTCAGTACAAATATCCGGGGTTCGTGTCGACGCTGACCGGTAACCGCGATGTCGAGTCCACGAAACGGTCGCCAGTCATCACAGACCAGAACACGGTTAGCATTTAATCCGGCAATTTGTTTAATATTGATTTTGGCGAGACGGTGCCAGTTCCGTGCAGCAGCGATGGCGGGCGCTGCGCTCTCGACCAATCACAGCGCTGGATTAAATTAAACCCGGACTGCTGTCCCGTCCCCTGCCCCCTCACCGCCCGGCGTCTCCGACTTTAATTAAAATGTAAATTTATCCTGTATGGGGACTCATGTCGTCTCGTACATATATATTCTGGCGATTACCACCAATCCCAATCTGTGCGACGAATCAGCTCTCATCGAACACGTGTTATTGCAGTGTTTTTGGCGATATTTATGATTACCGTATTTTCAGTTCGGTTTAGTGTAGCTGATTTGTTGTTGATTATACGACATTGCATTGACAGTAGTTTAATATTCGCGAGTAAAACCTGGAATCCTCACCAAACACGTTATTTTACAAGCTCCTGGATTATAAAGGGGTATGAATAATGACGTGTATAATTTATTCATACAATAAACAAATCATAAAATAAAATACATTAAATAATATCATACAATAAAAGGGAGCACTGTAAAGTAGCCTATATGTACCAATGACAAGAATAAAAGAAAATTAGATAAAAATCACCTAACAAATAATAGAAAATAGTTAAACCTATAAAAATAATGTCAGCTGAACAAGCAATAAAATTAGCCATCAGCGAATATTAGGATTCATATTGTTATTAATTAAAATTAAAAATAAATACCAATAAAACACAAAACCCTGTTCAATAATCAATACCAACAAAAGTAGCGTAATGAGTATTACAGCAACAATTGAATTCAACAACAAAAGGCAATCGTGTTGTGTTTAACTTATGTAATAGAAGCAAAAATTTAGTTTTTGGATGTTTATAGCAGTTAAAATTTACTTATATACGTAATATTTCCTGTTTGAAGTGTTTGATATAATATATTACCATGCCTTCTCACACAGCTAGTTAAATACATATAGCTATTTATTGAAATATTATTATTGACGGCGGTAGATTTGAAAGAATGCTTGGGTTTCGGACATTTGCCAACGTTATGTTTTGCAAGAATAGAATACTTGTCTTCAGATGTAAAAAGACTATAGGGTTTTTAAATAGTTTATATTATCACTTTAAAAATTATTCGCTGATTGCTATAGTACTTTGAGTGATATATATAATTTTTCCTCGTTATTTTTGTTCTTATTATCTTTTGTCTAAGGCCATTTCATTGTTTTATATACATATATGTTGTTAATATTAGTAATGTTTGGTAAAATTAAACCTACTATGTTTCTTTCTTGTACTGTGATAGCATGTAATTAATATTTGTTGTTAAAAGGTGTATACCATATATAAATAATCACGTAGACCTATGAAAGCACAAATCGATTTATGTGGATAACTCAGCTAACAAGAATTGTTTTAGCTTCGGAACCTAAAATTTCAGAAACCATTGTTTTCCATTAACGCCAACCATAGACAATAACAAATTATAACCCTTTCTAACTCTTTTTACGCCTGAAGAAGAGGATAGGTTTAAATACTAGAAACGTAGTTTTAAGGCCTACTAACTTATAACGATTGTGAATATCCGAAATGTTATCGTTTCTAAATAACAAGTGTGTTATTGAATTTTATGTAAGAGAACTACACCATTTAATGTTAGTCACATAAAAAATTCCACATTTGAGTACTGACAAACGATTTAAGGATTAATTAGGTATTAACATTACATACACACACACACGCACGAGCGCACACACAAGCAAACTCTCTCATCTCACTCCTCTATAAATTAATTAGTTAGTTTAGCTACACTGTACCATTTTTATTTACTTTGTTTTGCCACCATACATAAAAACAATCAGTTTCATAGTCAAATTCAAGAAGCTATAGATATATATTCCTATACCTTCACTTTATTCTTAATCTATATTTAACACATACCCATCGTATTTTGTGCTGGCGGCTAGATGTAACTAGGCATAAGCACAGGCAGATTACCCAAATAGTCTTTTCTGTATTGTTATAATTATGTTATTGTGCAACTCATTAAATTTCATATATTTATAGATGCTAATTATTGTGGGTCACAGTCTTCAATTCTAAACAATAAGTAAATTCTAAATTTATCACTATTTATTACACTTTACTGCTCCATTTAAGCTTGAAAATTAATTGCCAGAACTCCAAAAAATGTATCTTCAATACGATAATTTAAAACTTCTAAAGCGGTATCTCATAAACTAGGCATACTATTCTGCTAAAGAATATTCAAGTAGTTAATATTTCTATTTCTCGTATGTCTTAGATCATAGTTGGCTTATGTATTATTTTTTATTTGTATTGATTACATTACGTGTTAGCTCTGATAAAATAAATGTAAAAAAGTGTACTTTCATATAGCGCCATTGTCCAAACATTCCGGAAGTAATTGCGTTATTGCTAAGTCAGCTCAGGAGTAATTAGTAACATTCCGTATTTACTATTTGGAAAGTAAACATTGCATGAGCCAATTACATTACAGCATTAATATTAAAACTTAAATCGAATGATTAAACATAATAATATTAATTTACTTTTAATCACAGGCAACAGCAAGTGTGATTTGAACTGAAGTAGTACTAAACAAAAGCAAATTTAAAATGTATTTAAGAACTAAACATTAAATAATAGTCCGATGTAATACTCTCAATAAATTAAACAACATGATTCAAACACAATATGTTAAGCAACTGAGGAAAAAACAAATTGCAACACTTTATTTAAAATTAATGGTCGCCTCACTTTACTGTGGGCAACCTAATATTACGAATTAACGCGTTATATAACACTTAAAGAAAGATTTAAATATCTGCTGACGTGCAATGCATGTATTATAAGACGACTAATCCTGTTGAGATTATTAATTCAGTGTTAATGTAAATTCTCTGGGCAACAAAAATGAAGAGATGAGTGACCCCAGTGTATGAATGCTCAGTGCCAACCTGCACCAGAGAGGCTGGGAGTGAGGGGTGTCAGTCAGTAGTAGATCAATAAGGCCACCTAGTACGAGACCCTTCGTTGTGCACGCCTGCTGACTGTTACTAACTTCGTCCCTGAAACTTTACTTCGTGTGCACGCCTGCTGACTGTCACTAACTTCGTCCCTGAAACTTTACTTCGTGTGCACGCCTGCTGACTGTCACTAACTTCGTCCCTGAAACTTTACTTCGTGTGCACGCCTGCTGACTGTTACTAACTTCGTCCCTGAAACTTTACTTCGTGTGCACGCCTGCTGACTGTTACTAACTTCGTCCCTGAAACTTTACTTCGTGTGCACGCCTGCTGACTGTTACTAACTTCGTCCCTGAAACTTTACTTCGTGTGCACGCCTGCTGACTGTTACTAACTTCGTCCCTGAAACTTTACTTCGTGTGCACGCCTGCTGACTGTTACTAACTTCGTCCCTGAAACTTTACTTCGTGTGCACGCCTGCTGACTGTTACTAACTTCGTCCCTGAAACTTTACTTCGTGTGCACGCCTGCTGACTGTTACTAACTTCGTCCCTGAAACTTTACTTCGTGTGCACGCCTGCTGACTGTTACTAACTTCGTCCCTGAAACTTTACTTCGTTGTGCACGCCTGCTGACTGTTACTAACTTCGTCCCTAAAACTTTACTTCGTGTGCACGCCTGCTGACTGTTACTAACTTCGTCCCTGAAACTTTACTTCGTGTGCACGCCTGCTGACTGTTACTAACTTCGTCCCTGAAACTTTACTTCGTGTGCACGCCTGCTGACTGTTACTAACTTCGTCCCTGAAACTTTACTTCGTGTGCACGCCTGCTGACTGTTACTAACTTCGTCCCTGAAACTTTGCTTCGTGTGCACGCCTGCTGACTGTTACTAACTTCGTCCCTGAAACTTTACTTCGTTGTGCACGCCTGCTGACTGTTACTAACTTCGTCCCTGAAACTTTACTTCGTGTGCACGCCTGCTGACTGTTACTAACTTCGTCCCTGAAACTTTACTTCGTGTGCACGCCTGCTGACTGTTACTAACTTCGTCCCTGAAACTTTACTTCGTGTGCACGCCTGCTGACTGTTACTAACTTCGTCCCTGAAACTTTACTTCGTGTTCACGCCTGCTGACTGTTACTAACTTCGTCCCTGAAACTTTACTTCGTTGTGCACGCCTGCTGACTGTTACTAACTTCGTCCCTGAAACTTTACTTCGTGTGCACGCCTGCTGACTGTTACTAACTTCGTCCCTGAAACTTTACTTCGTGTGCACGCCTGCTGACTGTTACTAACTTCGTCCCTAAAACTTTACTTCGTGTGCACGCCTGCTGACTGTTACTAACTTCGTCCCTGAAACTTTACTTCGTGTGCACGCCTGCTGACTGTTACTAACTTCGTCCCTAAAACTCTACTTCGTGTGCACGCCTGCTGACTGTTACTAACTTCGTCCCTGAAACTTTGCTTCGTGTGCACGCCTGCTGACTTCGTAATACAGACTCTGAAGTATCTGAGGGTCTAAACAGACAGCAATGAGGACGTGTCTTTAAGTCCACATTCACGATAAAATTGCCAAACTAGTATTCTATATTGTTGAAACTGCCCGTGATGGTGACTCATCCTATTGCCAGATCAATTCAAGGTGTGGATACATGAATGTGTTACTGCCCTAGAAGGAAGATCTGCAATATCTGCTAATACCATATGACTGCGATACGACTCAATAACAATTATCACAGCTCGACAAGCATGTAAGCTCTGTAGATAAGTTGTGGACATTTTTCTTCCATTAATTTTGGAAACTTCCACCCCTTGAAGGGATTTCCTTACCTGTTACCCCTTGTCTCTCTCCCGACCTCTGCTGCCACACGAGGGTGGATTCGACCAAAGATCTATAATGCATTTCACAAGCATCTCTGTGGTTAAAGACTTTGTGATGTAAAAATTGATTACTATAAAAGTTTCTGGTTGTTTTCGACGTAGCATAAACATTTAGCAAGGAAACAAGATTTTTTCCGGACATTTGCCTTCGCTCAGTGATACAAAAATCAGTAACACTACGTTTCGAGATCTGTAATCTGATCTGTTTTTCAGGTAAATTACTAACCTAACACATAATTACAGTCAGGAAAGTCAGAAATCACAACCACCATATCGTGTGTCAACTCCAAAATATGCACCTAATAAAAACTAACTTCAACATTTACATGTAAACATTGTTTTGTAAACTAAAATTTGTTCACGTTTATACGTATCCAACACCACTCACATCCAAGTGAAGTCATTCTTCATACATCAAGTGAACGAATGTCTAGTAACACCAAGTCTAACAAAGTGAAAAAAAAGTAAAAAAAGTATAACCATCCTGGTTATGAAAATCGGTGTTCATTTTTTTTAAAATTAAATAGGTTTTGAGATTACAAAGGAGACATAAGACACATGCCAGACACATTTGATTACGAATGCCAGTGTCATTATTTCCTACCCCTCGCATTTAAATTAGAACCCTAACATTACAGAAACATTGTTTTTGAACTGATATCAAAAGTAACGCGTAGATCCGGTTAACTGTTTGCTAGAGTTAGACATAGATATGTGGTTGATTACTTATATCTCTTAAACTCACTGTTAAGGAGGAACTTATTCGACTATTTCTTTTTAAGTTTCGTATAATAAGATCATTTCAGACAAAACGCGTTAGAAGCTCGAATAATAACAGATTTTTAGAGTGTAGAAAATAATAAAAAAGGTAACTTGAATTTTTGTCACCCTCGATCGCAGGTTACGAACTGTTTCCTGAATACAAAACATTGTTATAAACATTTACAAATCCCATTTCCATTTACTTTTAAATATCACTTACATGCAGTGTTCATAGCCATGAAAGTTGTATGTATGATAGAAAATAATCACATTACATTTTTATTGCTTCCATCTACTTGTTTCACGAACATTAAAGTGACAAGGTTACACATTTACTACTTTTTACTACACCAGCAATCCCTTACTTGATTTTTTGTTTTGTACCTAGTAAATCTCTCACCTTTCACCTATTAAATGCTTTAAAAGCCCTATGGAAGGTTACATAAAAAGCGTCTGGACTTAGGAGAATTATGAAACGGTGTTCTGGTGATCTGGAACGAGAAATGTGATCAGAGTCAGTGGAAACTCTAAATTTTGAATTGATATTGCAAAGGTATCAAGGATATTGATCAAAAGTAATCCGTAGCTAACACATTAATATGTGTGTGTGGGCACAAGCGTGTGTATGTGCAAGGAGATATACTGTATTGCTTGTTTGCATTTAGAGCAACGGAATGTGGCTGCCATAGTTATTGTGTTTCTTGACTTAAGTAAGTCTAATATGAGTTTGAAAATATACCATTAAGAGAAGCCGAACGAAAAGTATTCCAGGGATTTTCCTTATTTTAATTGTTCTAAGTTATATGAAGAATGCTAAAACTGGGATCGATATGTTATCAGCATAAATTGTAGTCATTGGCCTACTTACATATCAATGTTTAATTTTCTTAAAGAAAATTCTGATTTAAAGATCTTAAAATCCTAAAAATGTTATTATTTTCTTTATTAGTATTGAAGCACTTAGGTATTATTAAACTTAATATGTTTATTAACCTCGGAGTATGCGAACATCCCCGAATCAGGGAAAGTATAGTACTGACCTCTAGGATAGTGCAATCAATTTTTTGTCGTGAAAATTGTTTTCCTATTTCTATTAGAGTTATAGGCTTTTAAGGTAAATTTTCTAAGGACAGAAAAAATATAAAATTTGTTTTATCACTCTTCAGAGAACTACGGAAATGTAGAAAATTTGGTAACCAAACTCAAATAAACATAGCTGAATATAACATTGTAAATGTTGTACACTAAAATAATATGAGTAGCAGCTTCAGGGAGTGTGATGGTTCTTATTTACGTATGACTTAAAGAAATTATATTTTTAATGAAGTTTTGAAACCAAGTTATTTCATCCAGTCATCTATAATATACATTTTGTAAAGTATTAATATCTTTATCTTCAACAGTTTTTCTTGGGGCGGATTATAACTGCCTCTAAATTCTGCTTCACTCCTCGTGGATTGATCCAGAGAGAAAACACTTTGTTATATTTACTGTCTTAAGAAAATATACGGTCTAGTAAGATCGAGGTTAGATTAAGTCATCTTTTTACAGTAATGTGTTCGGAAAATGACTGTACTGAGAGATTTTCTCATCAATAAAGAAGTTGAAAAAGAAAAGAATTATTCCAATTACATATGATTTTCTTAAATTATATTTCATTTAAAAATAATGATTTCCTTAAGTATTAAACGTATAAAAGTCATGTTAACCCATAAGCCGTAACTCATGTAGGCTTATGTAATGTACAAATTCCAAATTTGTATATATGCCGTTTTTTATATTGGCTTTATTAAAACTGTACCGAATTGCCCTTTTAATGCCTCGTAAAGTTGTTAAAAATACATTTTTCTACTTTTTCTTCATGAAAGTTATCTAATAAGTTATGAATAAATTTAATTTATAATAATGAGATAATACAATATATTCTAAGCATAGAGAGTAAGATTACGCCTTAAAACAAACACATGTTGCGAATGATATGCCAAGAACAAAACACATATGCACACACATACATGTATTTGAACGCTACGTGGTTAACATGGACTGATGTTATTATTATTTTGGTTATAAACTTTTTCTTCTTAATAGTAGAACGCACAGAATGTTACAGCCTGAAAATGTAATACTGTTAAATGTTGTAAAATTAAAACTAGCTATAACGAATCAAATTATCCTAAAACATGTGTTGGAACATCATTCTTTAACAGCAAAACTCAATCAATTAACAGTTATCTTAATAACAAGATACAAAGAGACAATAACTAATAAAGCGTTATTGATTAACACTTATGTTATGTGGCAAGCGTGGTGCCAAATCAAACGTGACAGGGCAACCAAATGGAATCATTTAGCAATTAATAATTACTACGGTTCAATAACAAAACTGAAGTGGCCATATGTTTCGAATAAATTACTAAACCTATGATTATATTATCTAGATCCGAACTTTATAGGCGTACTTAACTTTCTGATGATTATGACGCAAAAAACTATCAATTAAAGTATGTATTATCCACATTTAGAACGGCGTTATGTGCCAATTATATATGATGTGACATCAAGTAATAAGTAATAATAGCATAGTTATAGTAATTATGATGCATTTTATCAAACATGTAGTATACGTTTTTTAGTTTCGGAATAAGCCAATCAGAATGGATGAGCTTTATTACAAATAAACAAATGAATGAAAATGGTTCAGTTCCATTCCTAAGTACAAAACTGTTTACAGAATATCTTAGCAGGCCCAGAAAAAGTTGTTTTATTCTTAATAACGGATTAGTAACGCAATATTTACACCAAGACCTATAAATTACGAGTTCGAATACGATTTATCAAATGAGTAATGAGTACTTATGAGTACTTATGCAACTGAATTTCGGTTTGAGTGATTACGGTATCGGAGTGATTTATATTTACATTTTTACGAACATTTCGGTAATAGCCTTTAGGATACAATTTCTAAGGACTGGAAACCTTTTATACTACTCCAGGAGAAGGGTTAGGAATTTGCAGCACATTTGGTACATCTGATAATCTAGTCCAGAAAAAAACTGTTGAAAATAAGGAAGGCTATAAACATTTTACAGTACAGGTAAATATAATTTATGAAAAATATGATTTGCTTTAAACATTGTAATACATATTTACTTTCCTTAAATTATTTTTAGTTAAAATTTGTATCTACTAAATATAAAATAAATAGAAACATGTCCCTCTCCGAAGATATAACTAGTGTAAATGCAGAACAATCTTATATTTTATTTTGGGTCCAATTAAAAAATTGCCTATTTTATTACTTTAAATGTCTGTATTTCTTGAATAGTACAAACATACGTTTCTTCTACGGTTTTCTGTCTGCAGGGAAGTTACCAGAAACTTATTATTATTATTACCAGTAATAGATTCAAAATAAAAAATATTTTTCCCTCAAAACCATTTATTGACTCACACTATTAGAGCCAAAACACGAACAAAACTACGAGGCCGGACCTTATTTACATCCGAAAAGTAAGTAAAATCATCCGAAAACTGAGAAGAAATCTGTATTTTTGTTTGCTATTCTATTGATGTTTATTAGTTTTATTTTGTCTTCGAAATTAATTAGATTTGTTCAGTAAGAGATTTAAGAACTTTATATAACTTTAACATTAATGTCATGTAAAAATAACAAAAGAAAGAACAGTTATAATAAGAATAATAATAAAAAAAGAAAAATACTATTAGCTGGTCCTTAAATAAAATTAAAATTGAGTTTGCATCTACTTATGATGAAATCAATAGGATCGTGTATTGAGGTCTTCGTTTTTCAAAGCTATGAGCCGCCTTATCTTTTTTCACCATAAAACGGTAAATAGCCTACCTAAAAGGTAACAATTAGAAGTCTAACTAGATGGGTAAGTATGTCATCCATCCAGTTAAACATGTATGTATATGTTCCTGTTTTAAATATTTAAGGAGGTTTCCTTGTAAAATTTTATAGTTATAAATTTCAACCCACATTTGTGAAAAAAATTATTAACCTTATTATCAATATATAAACTATTCAAAAGAATCATGATTGTGAAAATATTATCTGTATTTATAAACATCAGGATATACATTAAATATATATTAAATCAATGATGGCATTTATTTAATGAAATAAATACATTTAAACTGATATGACTTTAATATTCACTTAAACAGACATAAGTGTTTTGAAACGGATAAGATTTCCTAATGGCAAACCGTCTGGTATTAAAAAACTGGCATTTTAAAAGTTAGACTGGACAAAACACATAAAATATAATTTAGCTGTTTGATTGTTGAAATTTTTCAAAAGTAACGCACTGCATGCCGTTGGTATTAAGGATCAAAGTTGTTTTGTACCTGATTATCGAGATTATCTAGGGGGAATTACGATAGAGAGTCAAAACATAGTTTGTTTAATGCTATTAACTAGAAACGCTAGTTGGTGTATAGCAGTTCCCATGAATATATTTGTGACTTTGTGGCTCATATTTATTTCATTATTTTCTTCCACTATTGAGTGTTTCACCATTCATTCATTGAATTACACCGTCCACGAAAATTTTCAGTAAGAAATATATAAGAAACGCTAATTTATAGTGAAAAGATTAGTGTCTTCTAGTTTTTTTTTTTTTAGAGAGAGATTTTAATTTTTGTTTCCGTATGCCGTGGATTTGTAGGAAAATTGTGAGGATGGTAAATAATTATTTCTCGGTATTATCGTCAAGTACTTGTTCTGATTTTTATTAATTTTTAAAACAATTGTTTGCAACGATCAAAGAAACAAAATCAGTTAGATCATAATAAGGAAATAATACAAAATGTTGACACTAACTTCTATTTCATGACTTGGGAAATAGTAGAATTAGAAGACAAATATTTCATACACATACGTCTCCCTATTTTGAACCTTTTCTGTTGTAAGACTGTACTTATCTCCTGCTTTTTTTTTTCATTGCTTGAGTAACAACGTCCCCACCCTAGGGTTGTTGAAGACTGCAGCCATCGAAAACTCTAGCGACCAGACCTCAGACTGCTGCTTTGAATACAAACCCTGGAATTATCGAGAAAGACCGGATATTGAAAGAGGGATAATAGGGCTCTAGCGATCCCCCACTCATCAAATTATTGTGCCCTTAATGGTCATAATTCCGCTTGGAAAGGGCCAAACATTACAATATTATTGCTAATCAATAATTACTCCTTTTCTGAAGGGTCGGTAGGCTATTACGGCCCCAAAAGGTGTTTCAAATAGATATGCATAATTTCTTGGACTAGTATTCGAAAGGGTTCAGGTTTTTGGGACCAAGGTTGTTGTCAAGATAATTTTTATAGCAAGAATAGTCCTATACGTGTTAGAAGATTTTTTTGACAGTGGAAGGATTGTGAAGGAAACAGGATCTTTTCAGACATTTGCCATCGTTCAGAATTACAATGCAATGAGTAATGTTACGTTTCGATATTTGCAATCTAATCTCTTCTTCAAGTAAATGCCTAAACTAATCCATGAATACAATCTAGCTTAAAGTAAACAAAACCAAAACACACCCAAGCGTTGTGACACGCGTTAGTCAGGAACAACAGCAGCCATGTTGTGTGTCTATTCCACGCGCACTAACTCTAAAACATGCACTAATTTTGGCATTGACCTGAAGAAGAGAACAGATTCAGATCTAGAAACGTAGCGTTACTGATTGTATTGTTTAGTCTTATTAACATGTCAAAATTTTATTTATGTTGTCTTTTATTAGTCCGACTACAAGAAGGCCAGTAAGAATGGAATAATGATCTATTGCACCGACAAAGGAACATTATTGAACCAAATTAACTATGCTCAAACGTGACAGTTTGGCTTTTGATTTCGTTGACACATTTTAAAAAAGACCAAGAGAGTTAACCACCAGGTTTTAATTGAAGTTTACTTCTGATGTGTTTCGTACCAGCTTCTAGAGATTCGAGAATAATCGAAACATAAGTTATCAAGATACCTAGGGCCTAATCGAGCTCGACGACAACGTGATGTTATTGACAAGATCTTTCTGCTTTTGATACAAAGAGATAATTAATAGTTCGTTATCTTCAGATCCGATCGTATTGTCAGCCGTACAGAATGAATGGTGAAGTACTCTTAACGTTAGTGTTAATGACTAAGGATAATCACTTATCTCGCGGACCAGACGATTTCCTGGATCAGCCTCGTACGGCAGGAACTAAACATTCTGGTGGAACTAACAAGACTTCTGTGACAGCTTTGGAATGTCAATCACAGCACTTCCGTCCCGTCCTGTAGTCGGAAGCATGTTCATTTTACATAGGCCGCATTGCTTATCCGGAATTCAAGAGAATTTCATGGAGGTTGGGATATTTTCATTTTCAAGAAGTACCTCACAGTTGGCGCTAATGAGGTGTTTGGAAGGATCTCTTTCTACAATTTACCTGGAACCTAGTATTCATATGAAAATATCATTTATGCTACTAACACGTAGTTATAATAAGCGTATCATGTTTAAACCTGTTATAAACGCAAAAAATTACTATATTAAATTTGTGACCCATAGAATGCAGAAGATTAACGAAAACTTAAAATTTTGGTTTCCTGTTTAGATAGTCCGTGCGCGTTCTCATATACGATTAATGACCTGTCTACAGCAGTAATAATGGACATTGATCGTCTATAAAATGTTGTAAGGTTAAACGATCAATGTATATTATCTTTGATTTGTACAGAGTGATAACTAATATGTCGTAACAACATTATGTATCCACGTGGAGGGCACTGATAACACATAATCTGCCTCGTTTCACTAAAACGTAGCAACAAAGTAACCCGTGAGATTGCACTAATTGCCGTAGGTGAAATGGGTTAAACCTTTAGTTTATCAAACAACAATGGTATCGCCGGTCTTTGTCTATTCAGACTTTGTAGTGACATCAGGACTAACCACTCCCTGCCAGAAGCCGCGCACCACGAAGCACAAATATATTAACAGTGATCCTGGCTACACTGAACAGGGAACCAGTTGTGACACAGCTTCGGGCCTATATGAGACTAGAAGCGATGTGAGGTTGCGAGATAAAACTTGAACAATTTAGATTGTACTGTTACCAAACCCACTGAGCAGGCCGTGAGATTAGCCATTCACCTTTAGCTTCGTGATACTAAGAGATAATAAACGAAATCACGTTCTGAGACAAGATTGTAAAATTTATAGACTGTACTGTCACAAACTCACTCAGGGGGATGTGAGACGAGCCATTCACCTTTAGCTTCGTGATACTAAGAGATAATAAACGAAATCACGTTCTGAGACAAGATTGTAAAATTTATAGACTGTACTGTCACAAACTCACTCAGGGGGATGTGAGACGAGCCATTCACCTTTAGCTTCGTGATACTAAGAGATAATAAACGAAATCACGTTCTGAGACAAGATTGTAAAATTTATAGACTGTACTGTCACAAACTCACTCAAGGGGATGTGAGACGAGCCATTCACCTTTAGCTTCGTGATACTAAGAGATAATAAACGAAATCACGTTCTGAGACAAGATTGTAAAATTTATAGACTGTACTGTCACAAACTCACTCAGGGGGATGTGAGACGAGCCATTCACCTTTAGCTTCGTGATACTAAGAGATAATAAACGAAATCACGTTCTGAGACGAATAAGAGGGATAAGCAACGACGTGACCTTGTGAGAAAAGACTCAAACATTTAGATTGCACTGTTACCAAACTCACTTAGCGGGCTGTGAGACGCGCCTTGGAGCGACATTCAGACCTACCTTCGTGACACTAAGAGACAAGACACGACGTGATGTTCTGAGACAAGACCTGTATACGTGATTACACCATTTCCGAGCTCTTAATTAAACGAAGAAAGTGACCGGTCAATTAGAGTCAACCGCAATTAGATTAAACTGTTGTCGGAGCCTCATCCAAAACAACTCGGGGTTAATTAATTGTTACATTCGATAATTAGGCCTCTGCGGGGTAAGTGAGCCCAGACCTTAGTATATTACCGCATTTAATTAACATATTCGGCGACAAGACGAGAACAGTCTAATTGCGTATGCCAAAGTTATCTCGTGTTTTGTTCCGAAAGGTTTTGTTTTATATGACGAGACGGATTATAATGACCGAGTCCAGGACCGGGCGAGGCGGCCGTGGTGCGGCTTACAACAAGAACAAGTCGGCGGGCTAGAGGGAAGTCTACGCCCACCTCGCTGCCTGGCCGCGACGCCCACATATGCATATATAAAATTAGTTTGGCAGGCGGTGGAGCGGGTTGAGGTAATGACAGAGCAGAGACGTCCGCCATCTTGGACCGGCGTGCCTGCTAGAAGCGCGCCTTGCTAGGTTAGCTGGCACGCTACATTATCCTCGGCTACTCTCTGCATACTAAATAACTTTTTTACGTCCGCCCCACACCACACCATGCCATACCACGGCATGCCATACCACGACATGCCATACCATGCCACGTCGGAATCAACCCTTGTCTCTTCATTACGGAGTGCAAGAAAATACATAAAGTATTCAAAGGGGATTAGTCTAAAACTGTATCATTTACTGATTGGGCTCAATTAAATAGGGCGATTCTCAGACACAGGAATTTACATAGAGTTAATCAAACGACCGTTAACTAACTCTATGGAAATGATGGGCCATTAAATCAGACCACACGAATCTTACGTGGGTTAATATCCGTAATGTATGTTAGTAGAAATCTTATACTATAATCCGTAACGAAATGTAAGAAAAACTAAATCTTCTTTTACACCAACCTACTCGTTATACGGCATTCGCTAAGAAAACAAATGCCGGAATAATGATTTTAAAAATAAATAAATGAAACATTATATAAATATAAGTTGTGTAGTTTGAATATTGTTATGTACTTGCTGATACATTGAGTGTATGCATGAAATTTAATGCTCAAAATTCATTACTAATGTATTCATAATTATCTCAAAGCTTTGCTCATCAATAAAGTATATGCATGAAGTGTAAAGCGCAAACACTAATGTATTTGAAATAGTCTCAAGGCTTTGCTCATCAATAAAGTATATGCATGAAGTGTAAAGCGCAAACACTAATGTATTTTAAATAGTCTCAAAGCTTTGCTCATCAATAAAGTATATGCATGAAGTGTAAAGCGCAAACACTAATGTATTTGAAATAGTCTCAAGGCTTTGCTCATCAATGGAGTATATGCATGAAGTGTAAAGCGCAAACACTAATGTATTTGAAATAGTCTCAAGGCTTCGCTCATCAATGAAGTATATACATAAAGTGTAAAGCTCAAACACTAATGTATTTGTAATAGTCTCAAGGCTTCGCTCATCAATGAAGTATATACATGAAGTGTAAAGCTTAAACACTAATGTATTTGAAATAGTCCCAAGGCTTTGCTCATCAGTGAAGTATATGCATGAAGTGTAAAGCGCAAACACTAATGTATTTGAAATAGTCTCAAAGCTTTGCTCATCAATAAAGTATATGCATGAAGTGTAAAGCGCAAACACTAATGTATTTGAAATAGTCCCAAGGCTTTGCTCATCAATAAAGTATATGCATGAAGTGTAAAGCGCAAACACTAATGTATTTGAAATAGTCTCAAAGCTTTGCTCATCAATAAAGTATATGCATGAAGTGTAAAGCGCAAACACTAATGTATTTGAAATAGTCTCAAAGCTTTGCTCATCAATAAAGTATATGCATGAAGTGTAAAGCTCAAACACTAATGTATTTGAAATAGTCTCAAGGCTTTGCTCATCAATGGAGTATATGCATGAAGTGTAAAGCGCAAACACTAATGTATTTGAAATAGTCTCAAGGCTTCGCTCATCAATGAAGTATATACATAAAGTGTAAAGCTCAAACACTAATGTATTTGTAATAGTCTCAAGGCTTCGCTCATCAATGAAATATATACATGAAGTGTAAAACTGAAACACTAATGTATTTGAAATAGTCCCAAGGCTTTGCTCATCAGTGAAGAGTATGCATCAGGCATAAAGCTCCAATACTCATAGACACACCGATATGAATTTTGAGACAATTTTAAAAACTGTTTCAGTCATATTATTGTTAAAGGAGATAGTGTACCCTTGACCGTTAAGGTCACCAAGTATGTTGTTTGAGACACCTGCACTACAAGTTAGAAACATTAGTCAAATTTGGCCTCAAAAATACAACAATCGCTATATGACTAATTAATAAGAGCATACAACAAGACAGCCCAATATGTATAAAGTGACGCGTCTAGAGAATAAACGAAATTGCTGGAACAAATTATAACTTAAAATAACGTAAACAGTCGATACGTAAGGAAGCAAGCATCAAACTAGTTGAAGGCGTCCATCCATCAATAGTGCATGACCCTATATCGTGTAATTGCCCTGGCGTAACAAAACGCTAGAAAACGCCGACTTCGCTTACTCGTAGCGCCGGAACTTACTTGGTAATTTGTGGTATTACTTGAACGCCTTGACAAATAATTGCAACTAAATCATCAATTCAACAGCCCTGCTAATACCGATTGTAAGATACTATTGTACCAAGTTATCAAAATGAAGTGAGTAAAAAGTGTATACTTTCTTAAACTGTATTTCAGGAACGGACGTACAATATATAATTTTATGGATCTGTTTGAACGTACTCTGATGCAGAGCGATAGTATTTTCAGGACCAGCCACTGAACTAATAAGAGATACAAATACACACACACACACACACACACACACACACACACACACACACACACACACACACACACACACACACACACACACACACAAACACGGACAAGAACATCGTTTGAGAGTGTAGGGAATAAAACTGTTTTGCGTCGTATTAAAATTAATCTATAAGTTTACAATACGAAAAAATAGAATTTATTCAATTGACACTTTTCATCAAAGTAATTACAATCTTGACTCTTAATATCCAATACAATGTGGTTGCGTATTTTTCTCCAACACACCCAAACCATTAAATTCTCTAAACTCTGATCATCATCGTCAAACCTGGCTGCTCACATAATTAATTAATGAATAAAAAACGCCTTTATTAAAGAAGCGGAGTTAGGGCTATCAACCACAAAACATAAGTAAAATAATATGATATAAGTAATATCACATAGATATTCTAGTATGAAGTGCACCAAGAACTGACCGTCTAAATACCTGCATAGATTTTAACGTGGGGTTTTAACGTGTTTGTTGGTGTTCTATGATTATTTTAAAAGCCCAAAAATAGCAAAACATTTTTACATGAGTTGTAGTGAAAATTGTATTACTAGACATGCAACTGTCATGAAATTAGGTAAGGACTCTGCTTAAATTTATTAATTTTAAAGCAGCATAACTTTTGATATAAACATGGCTCATGGATTTGCTCACGACTACAAAGTTTTAAAAATTACGTTTCCAAAGGGAAATAAGCAAAATTGTCTACACAAGGGAATACACCCAGAGTATCCCGTGGAAGTAAAAAGCCTTTAACTCATCGCCAGTTATCATTTAGCTTTGCACGTGAATTTGTCTCGTTTAATTCTTTTATAAATGTTTTTAGCAATAAAATTTTGAAAATGACTAAAGGACGGGTAGGAACATAATTTTATATTTGTTCCTAAACAAAAATAGCGATCTGACAAAAGCAGTAGCCATTTATACATTGTGACCTATTCAAATATTTACCAGCCGTTTATGAAAATAAGCTTAGAAAGATGAAGAACAAATTCATTGCTAACTACGACTAACTACTAATGTCAATGAAACAATTAAACATAAAAGAATACTATCCTTTAATTTGTTATAAAAGATTAATTTCGTCGTTTTATATAAACAATTCTATACATTATAAGCATAAGCGTTATAGAATTTTAGATGTGAAAAACACTAAAACTTGTAATCTAAAAAAGATATCGAAACAAAAAACCAGTAATCCCAATAGTGTGGATACTGAGCTGTAGACGCCACGTCGTAGTTATAATAAAAAACAAGTTGTTTTTTAATAATACGAACATAAGTTTTCATTGTGTAACTGTTAATACGTACAGCGTAACTCCTTTTATACCAACAAACAATTAAATAATTCCATCACATTTATTGTAAAACATTATATAAATAGAAATACCACATGGAGAAATATTCAGGACGTCAACATGCAAACAATAAACAATGCGAAGTAGATTTATTAATACAATCCAATATGTCATCATATTAAAACATACCACACTTATCTCTGATTTATTATTTATTTGTATGTAAATTAAGATTCTTTAAAAATAATAAGTTCAATTACAGACATCAATTATTTCCCTATTGCCAATCTTCTCGATATCATAATAAGAAAATAATAACGCGTAACGCTATTCTATAAAATATCATATTGAATAAATCAATAACTTATTTATATATTGCGACATTTCTGTAAATACACAAACTCATCAGATGAAGTGTATAATATAAGACAATATTCTAAACAATAAAACTAATTTGTAATTTTTGTGGCTAATAACGTTACATATCGTTCTCTACAAAGTTTTCGCCCATCAACTCTATTCTCTATATTGGCTAGTGGTAACCGTTCCTTACTATACCAACTACCATTACTATACTAGCTTCTATACCAAGTTAAATGATACTATCCAAGAGTAGACAACACCATAGGAGGTGAGTGGTGGTTGTTATCTTGATCTGTTCGTATATAAGGTCACTTATACACTCAGTAAAATTTAAGTCACTATTTCAATGAACAAGGAACGTATATTAGTGCAAAGTAAATGCTAAAGGAAATGAATCACGAGTTAAGAATTCATAATTTGAGGTGAATTAACCGTCTCGCCTGCACTCTTGGTCGGAGATGCCAGGTGCAATTGGGGATTGGGACACTTAGACCCTCATTATCCGGGGTCCGTCGCGTCGTCGGTCGGTAAAATTACCGAGTGGAGGCCCTGGGGCAAGGGACCAAGTCTCGGGGTCCGTGTCACTGAAGACCCCAAATATCATAGGGCAGGAAAAAGGGTTAAGATTTGAGCAACCTTTGACGCGACTGAGTACAGCTAGATTAAGCGTGCCAAAGAGTTTAATATCAATCGGTATTTGGTAATGAACTCACCCAAGTCAGGGTTGACAAAGAAGGAGTTGCACGACAGTGATTAGAACAATAACAATTATATCACTACACAACACACCTGCACACACTAGAGAAGGTGCAAGGCCGAGGTATAATCAGTATGGGCACTTCCTGTGGTGACATGGCACGTCATCTGAGTACAGACACCAGTATAGGCACTTCCTGTGGTGACATGGCACGTCATCTGAGTACAGACACCAGTATAGGCACTTCCTGTGGTGACATGGCACGTCATCTGAGTACAGACATTAGTATGGGCACTTCGTGTGGTGACATGGCACGTCATCTGAGTACCGACATCAGTGAAATCATTGCAATATCGATTACTACCTAGCTGCTCCTCAAGCTTTTTTCACTGTGAACAATATAAATAGGAAGAAACGCTAAATGGAACGCACCTTAACGAGCGTTCCCGTTCCAAAGAGTCCATATACTTGCAGTGGAACTTCGAAGTTCTAGATTGTGTAGAAGATAAGATTAAAACGTAGTCGGTTACAAATCAACACTGTACTCTATCAACGGGACATGATGTGGTCAAATTTAATTGAGTACATACTTATTCTCCATTTAAAATTGTATTACATAAAAATTCTAACATCGGAGTCAAATTTTAATTTGTAAGTAGCAAATACAAATGTAAGTATTATTAAAACAAAACGTTTGTTAGCATTTGTTTCGAGATCTACTTTGGTTACTTGGATTAGTATGTTTCTAAGTTATGTAAAAGCGTTTACCTTGCATATATTTTTGTTTTTAATTCATATTTTACAAATGTTCATAGATTTTTCTTATTGTTTATAAATTAACTAATTGTTTACTTTTTAATTGATTTTGCTTTAAATGTAAGTATCTAAATTGGAATACTATACATAAATTTGCCTTTATAATTATCGCTTTGAAGTAATAGCAACTATTACTTGACTGGATATTTTAATATAGAATATTTTTGTATCGAGCTAAACTACGAGACTACCACAGAAAAAAATGATTTGATTCTCAAAGAAATATAAACACATGACTAATACATACTAACTTATTTATAAGCAAATAATAAATAATAATTATGATTTGTGTTACAATTTAAATTTTGTGGACTAGGATAAAAAAGCCATGTCATAAAAAAATATCTATAGTTTTTAAATTTGAAGTAAGACTTTTTAATAAATCAACAAATTTAATATACATGTTTTGTCGTTAATGAATATATATTTAAGGAAGCTATGTTCAGTCTTTTGTTCAAAGTGAAGGTTGTATTGTAACTGTTGTGTCGGTTGTAAAGACCTTGTGTTCCAGAACTAGGATCCGGATGTATCACCTTTATGCCCACCGGATGCGTTAACTATGAAACCAAGGAGCCAGAATTAATTATGACGTCATTCTTTGTTCATTATTTTTGTGCAATCTTTTCCCTTTCAATTTATACGTTTAGAATAGACGTTGTTCGTAAACAAATTACATACCACAGTAATATCATGTTTTTCATTACTTTACTATTAAGTACTGTTGTAATAACTTTAGGATAAGAGACATTTAAGACAGTACATTTGTAAACAATGTGACCGGTTATATTTCTAAAATTAAACACGAAATTTCTTATTTTGGGCCCCTGAAAGTAATATTTAATTGAGCATGTTCTTGTTTTGAGGTTAAGTTTTCATATAATGATTAAAAATGCAATAAACGTACTCATGTGCTGTAAATATAGTTTTAAAAGATAAAATTGTATCTCCATTTATTGTCTATAAAACTGTTTTTGTGTTAACAACAAACAATAGCCTATTCTAATGTAACAATTTGTAAATGGTACACTCTTGACTTGTTATTCGTGACTGATTATTTGTAATGGACACGAAAACTAAATTATCAATGTACGCATTTGTATATTTACATTACATAAGTTTATTAATGTTTAAGCTTACGCTTCTAAGATTTAATCAATATTTATTCTATTTTTAGTAACACTTAACTAACAATTGAAATTCCGAAATTTTATTAAAGGACGGTTGCATAAAAAAACGTATGATAAATTCACGTCACAGAAAATAATTAGCAGTTATGTTTAGTAGTTAAATAGAAAATTACACATTCAAAAGTATGAGTACTTTATAATTTATGACTTAAAACTGATATTTCCCCTTAAGCTTTTGATGAGGTACGATAAACTATGAACGGCTAACAATATGGTTATAGTAGTAACAGCAATATGGCCATATTAGTAACAATAATATGACGATAGTAGCAACAATAATATGGCAATAGTAGTAACGGCAATATGGTAGAATCTTGTGCTTACGAATGCTAAATCAATAGAGCCAAACTCAACATTTGCATTGAGTCAACCCTTCCTACTGTAGCTGTATTATGTTTAGTGTATATTAAATTGTTTCCACAAAGATTGTGTGGTATCTTGTATTACTGATAACACTGTATAAAGGATAAAACAGTGTTTAAAACCAACCGTTGAGTGAATACCATTCTTTGTATCTTTATCAGATTATCCAATAGAACCAATATAAGATTATCTCAAAATAGCAAATAGTTTTCCTTCTGAATATTCGACGAAGTTTGGCAGTTTCAAATAATCAAGTATTCATAACTTTGATTTTACTTTTCTTTCAAAACCACACATAACACTGTGTCAGCTGTGAGGGGAGGTGTCGACCTTACGACATATTCACATCTCGTGGCACTTTACTCAAGGGAGATGTTTTATTTTGTATTTTAAGAAATAACGCTTGTAGGAGTGAAACGAAGAAGAGTTTATTTTTAAATAGGATACTACTCTTAATGATGACTAAACTGGCAATATGTGTTTCAGATATTGGATAAACCACAAAACTGGTGGCCAGGAATATCGAGGAGTCACGAGTTCTGTGAAGTCCGGGGAAAGCCTACTTCACTCTCCTGCGAACATCACCATTACCGACAAGATTCCATTCTGTGCCACCACCAAAACCCTGTTTCAGGATTAATGTTGCAAAAACAATATTGCTGTTGCTGTGATATTAGGAATAAAACAAAATATTGAAACCCGTTATATTATGTCTGTGTATGTATTTTCCTGTGTGTAAAACTTTACGATGATATAATTAAAACACAAACCATATTTTCTTGACCTTTCTGACCTGTTATCCAATAAGTTAAGTGTTGAGGAAGTAACTGTAATAAGGCGGTCCTATCACGTGCACTTGTGCACCGGTATTACGTTGCGTAATATCAGTCTCTTAAGATTGAAGTTAAATTCCACGAAATCACAAAACTTGTTAAAACCATATTAAAAATCATATCAGAACAGTAGAAAAAATTTAAAAAAGAAGCTTGACTTTATCATAACTACGTACACATGTACCATAATTGGTTTGACGTTATTGGTGCTCTTCAGTATAACAGAGTTTCAATATTAATTTAAATCCATTAGTAATGTGTTATACTATAAAGAATTACAATTTAATAGTGAATTTATGTACTTAAGTGTAAAAGGCACCACTAAGTTACATAAAATTTGACGGAACATGAAATGTAATTATAAAAACCCAGTATCCAGAATAACAAAATATTGCACAAAAACTGGTAGGAAAGACTACAGTGCCATTAAAACATGAAGGTGTGATTATTTTTGCTGGAAAGGTCTACCGAAATTCCATAAAAGTATGAATTAACCTCCTTGTCATTAGCTCTTATAAAAGTAAAGTAATCCGTGATTAGGTCATAAGATAAACTAGTTGGAACAATTTATTTTGGTTTTACTTCGTTTCCCAAAATGTTATGGGGGTTAACTTCTATTTTTAAAATTCAAGTACCATTCAAAAAGGAAGCTATGTTATATTGTCCTTACGACAAAATATTCGGGTGTATATACGAAATTTCAGGTGTTATGACACAGAAATCAATATAACAATAACTTTTTGTAACTAATAAAATTTAAAAAACTTGGGCCATGGGGTAGGTACTCTCAATTTGTTTTGAAGAATGTTTTCTTTACCTTTTTACATTCTTGATGGTGAAAGTTTAAAATTAGACACACCAACCATCATTTTGTATTCCAGTTGGTTGACTATTCCAGTTTTCATGTACAATTTCATAAAATCATGAAATCAAAATCAGCGGTCAAATTAAATTATTTTAATAACATACTGGAACAAACAAACAAAAACAGTTATCATTTCAGTAAGGACAGAGTTTAACAGGTCTAGAGGTTTTGAACGAACGTTTTTAGAGAAATTCAGTTCAAAATCAGTGTCCAAACAAAATATGATATTCCTTAAGTAGATGGGTAAAAACATGTCATGTTAGTAGGATTGAAGCTCATTTTCAGCGTTTTTAATTTTAAAATGGCACACTACGAAATAAAAATATCATTATAATACGTAAATATATTTATATTTTGATCTTGGTTTTACACGTTGAAAAATATGATAAAAACTATTGTTTCTATGTAAAAGAAAATTAATTTTCAATAGCCACACTCTACGCTTATATTGTAAAATAGAAAATTATTGAAAAAATACGTAGTCTAATACATTTTCCCTATAGTTTCCTTAGATAAATTACAGCGGATGTTTTTGTTTTCATCTAATGTAACCTACGTGTTTAATAGTGTTTTTGTGATGATTTAAAACTCGACCAATGCTATGTGTCCTTGTTGAAATCAGTTTTATTATTGTTTGGACAGTAATAGATGTTGAAATATTGTCACCTTTTAAGTGTGAAAACAAACAAATATTACATTGATATTTGTCCTACTGCAGTGTCAGACTTCTGGTTGATATTTTACATTGTATCGTATGTTAAACCTTCTAATCAACAATATCGCATGAATGATATGACGATATTAGCGTCTTTGATCGGAGGATTGATAGAAGCTTCATCTAAGTGTGAAATAGTGTTTTAACCCACACTATTTTTATTCTCACACCTTGGTGTTATCGAATGACAACCACGACGTCGGAGATCGTGCCTTCCCCGTGAGGCTGGAACACGTCGTTGCTTCACTTTCTCGATATTTTCTATTGTTTGGAACGACCGCTATCGTTACCATCGCAAGCAAACTTCATGTTCTTTCGAGGTAACAAACGAGGGAGGAAGACATGCCTGAGGTTGACAAGTATCAGAGTTTATACAAACTATCCATAGAAGGCAGTCACAGTTTTGCAATGTTGCACACTTTTATACAATTACCCGAAGTAACCACAAGTTAAGGTCGTTCGAATAAACGGAACGACTGTATAAAGCACTGCCTATTTGTTAAAGATGACAATCGTTTTACATTAGGACGTTACGGTAACGTTTTCGATAATACGCATTGAGTAGTGCACAAATACTTTCAGTACTGGTATAAGTGTTTAAGTAAAAATGAAAAGTTTCTATTTTCATACGCTTTGAAAGTTGAAAGATAAATTACTTTTAGCTTTAAAGAGATCTTAAGTGGCCCTAATGCAATTATCGTAGAAAGTACGGAAATGAATAAGTTTGGACAAAAACTGATTAATGAGTGAGCTTTGCACAATGGCTCACATTTTTTCAAGCAAACATTGATAAGTCAGCTACAAAAAGAGAAGAATACAAAACATCATATTGTTTATCCATAATTGCCAAAATATGATAAAACAACCAAAATCTTTATAGACTAATGATTATACATTTGAACGCACCGAATTTGGGTATCAAACCATGCATATTTATCTAAATATTGAATCGACTGTAGGTTTTGTAAAACTCATATGTTACAGTTACCATGCCTCAATAATTAAAAACTGTTAAATACATGTAATAAACTTATATTTACGGTTACTTGAATATTATGGTTGTCAAATTAAGCGACCTTTTCCCCTAAGTCAGAAACAGTTAACAAAAAGTGAACAGCGTCATTAATAGAGGATAAACCTTTGATTATATTAGTTAGACAACCACTATTTGTGTAACTAGATAATCAAAGATAAAGCGCATAACATTCCGGGTATTTAGCTGTTCTTACTTTATATTATCCCTTCTGGCTCAGCTGGTAAAAACAAAGATTTCACGTGTGGTCGTCTCTAAATGTCAAACTGAAGGTGCATTATTAGTTTATGTGTATATTAATAATGTGTATATTATGTGTATCTCACAACACTGATGGGACAATCACTGACAATGTTGTTAATATAATTGTGACACATTCAAACATTTAGAAACTCCATAATCGTAACAAAGGAAGACAAACATTGTTATAAGCATTTAAATTTATTTGTAAAACATGAATTTAATTAGGTACAAGTAATCAGGAATTAATTATTTTCATTCACTTGAAATTGCCCCTATCTTTAAAACCTTAGGAGTTAGCAAAAAAGTAAGAATAAATGTTGCTTAAAATTGTTTTAAACATAATTTTAGATCTATGTTATAAAATTCAGATGTACAAATTTTTCCCATATGCAAGTGACCGATACCTTGAACTGTTTTATTGGTTGACAGTGGCTAACAAACTTAATCAAACTCTGAGGAAGTAGGTACCAAGATTTGACTGAATCTATTAAGAATTACTGCAGTTGTCGTGTGCACAATTATTTTTGCAAAATTCTGCACTACTGAAAGCTTTTGTACGCGAAATATGTGGAAATGTTACGTGAAAACACGTAAGAACAAATATTATTGTGAATAACTTGAGAATTCTTATACTTTTTGTGCTATAATGCCATATTATATATGTCACCACTAATTTTCCAAACTTTAAATAGTCGCCATCTTGGAACCTTAAGAGATGTAAAAAATAGTGACAGATATTTTCTTAAATAAATAAATAAATATATATATATATATATATATATATATATAGAAAAACGCATTGTCTCTTGTGTATGATTGAAAAAATGGAGTTCAAAGTTTTGCTCAAATACGAATGGTTGCCATCTTGAAATTTTTCAAGACTGCCTATCGAATTTGTTCAAGCTATGTGTAAGTAATGCCTTTGTACCTAGGGGTACTAAATATCACGGAATTCCACCATGAGATTGACTGAATTAATTAGAATTAATTTCTAAAAAAGAATTTCTATGAAATCTACTTAAACGGGAGCAATTAAAATTATGGAATTCTCTAAGCAAAACTCTCTAGTATCATGTGTTAAGTTGAGTGTGTACTAATTTGCACAATATAAGACAATCCATAATGCAATGAAACAAACTTTGTAGATAATGATAATAATGTGTTTTTCTAAATTAATTAAAGTTGGGTTGTGATAATTCAACGAATTGTATAAAATGTCACACTTGCTTACACAAGAGAAGAAAAAGCTAGTATGTTAGTCCCCGTTACGTAGTCGCCTGTTTAAGGAAATTAAATTTTAACGATGTACATAAACTCTTTTTACACACAGTTCCTGAAAACGGAATACACTATCTTCGTGTGCATAAGCCCCGTATTCTACCACTCAATACTTGCAGTATGGAATTCACTTGAATATATAATGTTTTCGCTGGAAAACATAAACTATCGTTATCAATTTACCATAGCTTATGTACATAACATATTGTAAGTGTACAGTTACTAAATGTTTCATGATTAAACCTGATAATTGTTTTTATTCAGAACTCTCACTAGAAAATTCATTTTGGAAATGAACGTGCAATGTGTGTGTAGGCGACAAGATGTGTAGGCATTTCACTAATGCTTAAACTTACCATATGTATGCCTTCGATAAAAAATATATCCTTATCACCATTGTAAGCAAAACATGTATAAATAGCTGAGGTATATATTGCTATGTCCAACAGTGCGAGTAAAGTATGACTAAAAAGTTATTTGGAGAATATATAACTAATACAATATATAACGGTGAAATAAATCAATGACGTATTATTTATTATAAACAGGATCAAATAGCTCAAAATAAATCTATTCTTAATTTATTGTTTGTACAATGTTCTTAAGGTTTTAAATGTGAACGTAATTGAGTATAAAGTTTAAGGTGTTGTACACCTAACAGCTGTAATATACAATATTGGGATCCGTTATTTTTCAATGTCCCAACAAAAAGACATCTTCAGTGTTGGAATGAGAAGAAATATCTTGTTAGTCGCAGTGCATTCGTAAATTGTAATAGATATTTATACCGATAATCGTAACCTACAAAAAAGTATTTTCTCATAACTCATATTCTTGCAATGTCATGTGTAAATATTTTCATATCATCGCTTAGTATATCTAACGTATTGTATTGTAATACTTGGTACGGTTCAGATTTACAAAGGGCACATATATTTGAAGTTTATAAATGGGAAGTATACGCATGCTCGTTTCACACATGAGCGATATGTACATGGGAGTTACATACATGGAAGGTATAAACGTGACAGTACATGGAAGGTACACACGCCCAAAGAGATAATTACGTACATCATTTTTGGAATTAAGTATCTCTTTGTTTTTAAATTACGATTCATTATAAATCACAAGTTATATGATATTAAATGTGAATGTAGTGTATAAACAAGATTAACCGTTTGTTTACGTAGCAACTGATCTAAATTTACTAAATCATTTGTTATCACTACACGTGATAGAGTTACACTTGGGAGTCACATACATGGGAGACATACACTTGGGAAATACATACATGAGAGGTGTATACATGGTAGCTTCATACTTAGGAGATAAATACATAGAAGGTGTATACTTTTGAAGAACATACAATTAAGGATCAACATAAGTTTCGCATGTATGGGAGTTTCATTAATACATGAGTGCTGTATATTGCGAATTACACACATGCATAGATAAAAAAATTAGTTTTAAACTTAAAATAAGTAGGATCAACTCCGAAAATAAACACTTCAGCAGCGTAGGCTACTTTTAAGTAGTGCTATTTTAGACCATATTAAAACTACAAGATTTATTCTCCTTGTAAATTTATCCAAAAATGTTTTTTCCGCCTCGTGAATAGATATATTTATTGCCATTTATTATTTATAATTCAACGATTAAGTATTGTAATAACAGCTACCGTAGTATATCATTATTACGATCCATAACATCGTAGTTTTGGAATAATATTATTTGAATAAGTTTTATTGGATTTAAATTTATAAATAATGTTAGTATTATATACGTTAAGATAATATTAAATTCTTTTAAAGTTTCGGAAAGAATAATGAAAAGCAATTTTCAATATTAAATACGTGCAAAGCAATACATAACCCTGCAATTTGCAACTGATACAATCCACCTCACAATAAAATTTTGTAATAGTTTTGTGGAGAAAATAAAATTTAATGAACAGAAACTTAATAGGTTCATTTTAGTCTGTTTTTTATTTATTTATTTATTTTTTTATTTTTTTTTTAAACAATAGTAACAATTTCGATTCCATGAAATTCTGTTGTATAGTTGTAAGTTGTAAAGTTTAACATCTATAGAAAAGTCACATCTTGGCATATTGTTAAGAATATTTTAATGGCATTGAAAAAAATCAGCGAAGCCTGCCGAGTATGTTATATAATAAATATCATGAGGCACGAACCTGTGTTTATTATTTTTATATACAACAAGAGGTGTGCGAGGATATTCAAACTATGTGCAGCTCGACTTTTTGGCTTCATACACCCTAAAATATTAATTTCCATGTACTTTCAACCTAACGTTTGTAACTGTGCCCTCAATATTTTGTTTAAAGTTTGTTTTTGAGAGATTGACGGGTTTCAAAGGATTACCATCGTTCACTGACACAAGAAATCTGTAACAGTACGTTTAGAGATCTGCAATATCTTCTCCAGGTAGATAAAAATTCCAACACATAACTGTCATATACGTTAAAATGTACAAAATGTTACTAGATGGCGTTGTGACCCGCATAAATAAGGAAGAAGTTGTGTGTCAACTCCATGGGCAGTACCTCTAAGACACGCACTTAATAAATACATAACACTAATTATTACAACTGAACTAAAGAATACACGTCACACAACTAGTCTGTACTGACCGACCAACCACAGAGAACTGAGTTTAATTTGAATGAGTTGTTTATTTTAACCTAGATTGTAGTTATGTGTTATCCACCTGAGGAAGAGATCAGATTGCAGATCTCGAAAAGTAGCGTTAAGTTTTTTATATCATTTAAGGATTGTAAATTACCGGAAAATCCTTTTTCTTCGTGATGATGAAGGGAGAGGGACACCAACTCCGTCGCGAAGAGCTTTGCTTACCTTGCAGTTCGTGGGTCTGGCGAGGAGTGTGTTTGGCGAAAGGTACACCATCTGTGGACAATAGGTCGACAGTTGTTCGGATCTGTCTTGAAGCCAGCAGTCGAAGAACACGCCGTAAGCGCAGGTTTGCGCCATCACTAAATACATACGCATCTTCCGGTCGTAATGTCCGTGATCCGAAATACGGCGAACACGCGAGGCGGCAAAATAACATAATTCAACCATTCAGCCATTCCAACTGGCGATGATGCGCGTAAGGTTAAATTTTCAGTAAAATATTACAAATTTATAATTTAATATTCGTTGAACAACTCTAGCCCCTCTTGTATAACGTTGGGGAGACTTACCTCCCAAGATAATTTGAAGCGAGTTTTTGTTCTACAAAATAAAACACAAAGGTAATATCGAACGAATGGTATTATAAAATTACCTCCACTACTAGTGTATCATGTATATTATGCTCAGAATACCAAAATTATTTAAAAATCCCATAACTTTTATACTATATACGAACATGATTTGGTCTTTGATTATTTCTCTCTTTCTCTAACACCTTTTAGAGAGAGGGAGTTTAAGACAATATAATTACGAATTTACTTACATAGGTGTTTGTTATGTTCTTAGGAGTTCCCTTAAACTCCGATGATAGTGGTGTTTTTGATAAAATTGATTTTTACACACATTTAATGAGTGTATCTAATATTATACCACTTATCCATGAAAAGGGCTTGTGTGTAGAGTATTCTTTTAAAAGCGGTTAAAATGTCTCTAGTTTACTCATATATACCAAATTAAAAATCTTTATAAACTTAGAATATGTTAATAATATTAAGCACTTTTTAGCATATTAAACACAATTTTATTTTGGTTATCATAGATACGCATTTTTGGGGCAGTGAGCACAAAGGAATAGTCTGATAAAATGTTTCATCATTAATAAAATAATTACATTTTATTGCAGATAAAAATGTACAGGGTGCATTTGAACATTTATGGTTTACCAAATTATAAGTTTACTGACTGATTTTCAGAATAACTTATGTCAATACATAAAATGAAAATAATATTAAGATTACTCTTGGGGTCTTTGGGAGTGCCGATGGCCGAGCGGTCTAAGACGTTGGGCTTCGAGTCTGAGTTACAGATAGCGCAGGTTCGAATCCTGTTTGTGACCTTTGCACTTTTTATCAGTACTATCGACCTTGTACTGTATCGACTCTCCTCCTTATTCTGTTTGATAAGATCCTCGCACAGGCCAGTGGCCCATGAGGACGGGCAGAAGAAGGCTTAAAAGGGGATCGGCTTCTCCTTAAAAAAATGAAGGTTTCTAGTTGGAATCTGCTTATCATAAATTTAATTAGGTACTAATTAAAATCTAAATATGCATAAAATCCTTAAATCTAATTTTAAAATCTTTTTGGTGGAGTTATATAAGGTGGTCGGGGAGACCGTAAAACAATTTAGAACCGAAGTAAGATAAAACTCCCTCTTCCGAACTCTAACTAAACTTTCGAACATTGGAGCGAATGTGCAAGATGGCGGGTCTCATGGAGGCGGGGATGGAGAGGTCCCGGTAAAAGGGTTCACGTTCAGACATTGTGGCTCCCAAATGTGACAGAACCTTGCGAATTATAATGTATGTATGCATCCTACATACGGTTTTATAGGTCAGCAACTTCGCGATAACGATATACGTGGTCGAAATGAAACGTTTCACAATCAAAAATTACAAACAAAACGAGTTGCTGAATTTAGCATTGATCGAATTAGCTGAAGGCTAATCGAATTGATCGATGTGGAAATCAAATGATCGATCTTTTTTCATGTCATACAGGTGTTAGTCGATACATTTTAAAGGTATTATTTATGCCAGCGTTAAGTGTCAACATTGTCAGTGACCAATACAAATTTTTATCCTCTATATGCGAAAAAAAGATTATCTAGGAGGTCTACACCTCCCGTGGACATCATAGTCCATCACAGGCAGATTGAGGAACAATGGTGGAATTCTTTTCATATGAACTCAAACGCTTGCGAGTACCAAAAGGTGCAACATCACATATATAGTAGGCTATAACAACAGTATTGTTTTCGTTGTTCTGCACCAGTGTTGTTGCACTTGTGATGTCAGTGGTGCGTGTGCAGTCCTATCATTGTGGACTGTTCCAGTTGCATCATGCCCTCAAGAGCTAAGTTTATCAAGAAGTCGAAGAGATGTGAAATAGTTGTCTACAAACATTCTATGTGTTTCATTAGGGACTAGCTTCTTCATCATATCCATTACTACAGATCCACCCACACCTAATGCTGGATCCGTGTTGATTTCCCTTGGTATGGTGCAAATTGAACAAATATCCTAATCTGGTACAAGATCTTCATTGACCCAAACCTGATTGATTTTCCAAGGAGATGATGTTTTGCTCTGTGGTTCATTGAAGGGATCAATGATTCATCTATCCTAATATACGCATTTCCTGGATAGTTCGTCAAATTTATTTATGTCGACTTCACTTGACTCAAAATTCGAGCGAACACAAGATACAAATCAATTTTGCTCCGAAGAGTTTACAATTTACAATAAAACGATCCGGTGATACTCAAAATCCAGATGTCCTCATATGCACTCAATGCCTCATTTTCGGGACAGTAATAATTTACAAGGTATCGCTTAAATGTCTTTGCAACAAGTTAAACCAAATGCGTTTGAAGATGACTCGTAGTAAATACATTCAATTTATTATTCACGTATATCTTCTGTAAAACGTATTCAAATTTAGCGTTTTTTTCCGAAGTCATCATCATGCGCAATCAAAGTGCGATGTATTTATTTATTTATTATTTCAAACGATAGGCGAACATTTGAGTGAGCATGCAGTTGAGTAGTATCTGAGTAACCAATGAGACAGTGTAACCAACATATCTGAGTATATGTCGACACCATCACAGTGGTAGAATAGACTATATTACATATATTTTTTAATTATGAAGAAAACAATACATTTTTGGGGCACTGAACATAAATGAGTATACACTAACCTATTAAACACACTAAAACTTATGTCATTATTCGTCACTAATTTTCTCACAGCTCTTAGATTTATATTTCGAACTATTAATCCGAAATATGAATATAAATTTGTAAAGAAAAGACGATTTTTCCGGGCATTTGCCATTGTTCAGTGATACAACAAATCAGTAACACTACGTTTCGAGACTGCAAACTGATCACTTCTTCAGGTAAATAACCAACCAACTCATAATTACAAACTAGGTTATAATAAACAAATCATACCAGAACGTTGTGACACACGTAAGTCAGGAATCACAACCACCATGTTGTGTGTCAACTTCACTAACTCTAAAACATGCACTTAATAGAAATCTAAGCACAGTTATAGTTTAGGTTAGTTATTTACCAGAAGAAATGTTAGGAACTACTTTTTTTTGGGATAAGAGTCACAGATTAACGCAAACTACGAAAATCATACCGGAGGATTCAGATTGCAGATCTCGAAACGTAGTGTTACTGATTTGTATCACTGAACGATGGCAATGTCCGGAAAAATCCTGTTTCCTTCACAATTCTTCCATCTTCAAAAATAAATTCAAAAAAAAGAATATAAATTTGAATTTAGGACTGAAAATTGGCGAAATTGAATTGAAAACAATGTTTTGTTATACACTTTCATTCCATTCCACATTTCTTCTAGTATTTGTATAACAAGAGTACAGTATACACTGGCTAACATAAGCAATTACATAAGGTGTCGACAAATTTGTCCGGTAGTAATCAGAGCAAAAATATATAACTATTCTGCATGTATATTAAACAATTACCTGGCCAACGCGGGGTTTCATCTGAACAATAATAACATCCAATACGAGCAGAATATTTGTTTCCTTAAAGAATTACTTACTTGCTCATTCGCTAGTTTGCATTGTAATAAAACTAAGCACAAATCATCAGTAAACATATCAGTAGATAAAAGGATTGACATTTCCGAAATTAATAAGGAAGAAAGAAATTAGAGATTTAATTAAAGATTTAGAGAGAAAAGAACTGATTATACTTAGCGCTTAAGAGTGGAGCGGGGAGGTAGAAGATTGTTGGAAAATGTACAAGGTATTTGAAGATCTTCCAATAACCCTGGCAGATATGGGAAGAAAGAAATAATGAAAACAGAAATTGCTGGTAAAATAAGACTCATGCCGACGGTTGAGTTGGTAACAAGGGTTCGGCCGACCATTTCTCTGTATTACTTCTAATTGTTTTATATATTTCAATGAGCCATTTACAAAAGATCACAGCTTTTGTTTTAAACACAAGACATCATTGTTCTCACCATTGTAACATGCAATTTAGCCTACTGCAACGAAAAATCCAACAGTGATAACATAATTATGACAGAAAGGTGCAATTATTATATATTGTAGTCACAAACACGCGAGCAGTCACATCCCGGCGGTAACTATTACAAACTTAATAAGGGAATCATTTTAAGGTACTAATATTAACATATAACAAGAATGTTAATAATTTACATGTTAACTACAATAAAAACCATTATATGCTCTGGAATTGTGTTTTTATTTTAATATCACAGCTGTTCGTGTTTTTATTTACACTTTTACACTTTCATTTGAGCAAAAAGGGCAAAATTATCATAGGTATATAGAAAGTAACATTTTACACTATGCCTTCTGGAAAAGAGCAAATTTAAGGGCATATAATTACTTGAAGCGGTGTTATTATCTAAGGTGTCCGGCCTTATAAACCGTGTGTGAAGCACCACTACCGCCTCGCAGTCGGTAATTAGCCTTAGGTATTCGAATGAAGTAATTAATTTGTTCAGGACGACCTAGGCCGAGTGCTGGCAGTGTGTTCTAATTACTGCTATTGAGTTTTTCTGCCGAATGAAATAAGGGCCACGGAGAAACTGGGTAGCAACCCGCTGAAGGCTGTGGTAGTGGAAATTCCGGTCGACAAACTGAGACAACTCTGCATGAAACATTTTGCTACGACTATGGAACTCTGCAGGAACACAGAATAGTAACACGCAACTTATACACCACACAAGTTGTTTGATACTATACGGGATGGCAGTAAAATACCAATCTGACTATCCTAAACATATGTTAGGATAGTAGAACGATCCTAGTATCAAGGACTACTTAAGTTTTGACTCTTAATAATTTGAGTGAGTGGAATTCACTTTGCTTTACAAATGAAATGGGTTTAAATGTTCCGAACAATATAACGGTTAAATATAAATGTTTAAGCTGTATTCCAGACATAACGTGCATATTACTCACATAAGTTCTAATAAGTTTATGATAAGCAAATTACTTGTAACGAGTTGTAACCATGTTTCGAACAGTGGCAGAAGCTCCAAAGCTCCATGAGTTGGTGGCAATCCGTTTGATCGCCAATCGAAATAAACCGCAGAGTTCTCAAGTGTGTACAAGAGATTTAAAGTCTTTCAGATCGTACACAGGGTTCGATGAAACTCCGCAATGAACTAAGAGTGATACTGTGTTCGTGTTATTTTCAAAAGGAACACATTTGTAATCTGGGAGTAAGTTGGAATGGTTCTTAGCAATCATTTAGAGATACACTGGTTTAGCAAATTAAGCATGATACTGTGACCGTGTTATTTTCAAAAGAAACACATTTGCCATTTTGAAAAAAAAAGGTAGAACAGTTCCTGCCTCACCCATCATACTTAAACCCTTCTGAAAATGTTCTATTATGAAGTATTTTTGAGAATTTTAAATACACATTAGAAGTTTATGTGACTTAAACCCGACAATGAGACCATAATTTAGTTTCATAATTTTTATTTATTGGGAAGTAACTTTGACGATTAAACTTTTCTTCATCCGACACTTCCTCAGGTGATGATGAATGGTGAATTGAAGGCATAAAACTTGTTATATATACCCTATGACAATATTTAAACTAACCAATAATTTCCCTATTGAAATATACATCACTTATTGATATGATAAACAATAATTTCCGAACACACACCACTATCATGAATTTTAAAAGAAACAATTGTATCCTTACGATGGTACGTGTTCTTCAGTAGTATAGTACACATCTACCTTTGATATTTTATGCTTCGTTACCAGTCATATTTCGGAACTTATAACTTGTTATTATATTAGTCATATACAATAGAGGCAACAGGAAACTCTATCTTTTGAGAAATGTAATTGAAGAACTTATTATTTTCTGCTTATATGTTAAAAATATGTATACTAATATAACCCCTTCTTCAACAAATTGCAAATATTTTGGCAAAACGTGGTGCGGTGGTAGTGATAATGGTTTGTACAGAGTGTTACAAAACTCTCACTACGAATTCTAGGATATGCTTCCATGGCCGAAGAGAAGCCAAAAAATAAATGCTACCGTTTGTCTCTTAATTCGAAAATCTTATTTAGAAAGTAATCAATGAACTTTAACCTAAATTTAGTAAACTCAGTTTGTGGATCTATGTACCAAAACGTTTTAGTTGAGTTAGAAAACTACATTTCAAAACTGTATACTTTTAAAATAATTAAATTAGAATGTGTTTAAAATGGCTAATTTTACAAAAGTGTAACATAAAACTTAGTGTAGACAAAAGAAGTGGAAATTTTAATCAATAAACGTTAACAGATTTTCGTATTAAGGTAACAGTTGTACAATGGAACAAGTAACTACCAACACATTATTTTGAATGTATTAACTTATTTTCGGTGTTTTGTTGGACTTAAATATTATTTTTTTAGAAAGGAAACGTATACATACAGACAGATGGTAATAAGAGACGATTTAATGCATTTATTTTATGGCTCCTACCGATCCATGGAACAATACCCCATAGTTTTAGTAAGTTTTGAAACTCGCTGTACTTATTTGGGGCTTTATGTTGTATTACATTTTCAGATATATTCTGAAACTTATCTTGTAAATTATCTAGGCAGATTTAAGGCAACGATTTCCTGTGTGATAAAATTCGGTGTGGTAAACAGTTTATGGCAGTCATCAGCTTTACAATTCCTTATTGTCACATTCAGAAACAGTTTTCAGAAAGAGCGGTGAAAGGTATAGTAATACCTATGTATAGTAATACTACGTACTACGTATAATACCTATGTATAGTAATACTACGTATAATACCTATGTATAGTAATACTACGTATAATACCTATGTATAGTAATACTACGTACTACGTATAATACCTATGTATAGTAATACTACGTACTACGTATAATACCTATGTATAGTAATACTACGTACTACGTATAATACCTATGTATAGTAATACTACGTACTACGTATAATACCTATGTATAGTAATACTACGTACTACGTACATAACTTACGTATAATGTAAGTTTACCAACATCTCAAGTGGTAAACCATCATGAGGTGAAAGAAACAGATAATTTCCCGATAATTTGCCATCGTTCAGTCATACAAAAATTCAGTATCACGATCAGATTGCATATCACGAAATGCAGTGTTGCTGATTTTTTGTATTGTAATGGCAAATGTCCGGAAAAAGTCATGTTTCCTTCACAAAAGTTCCATCGTCAAAAACAAACTTCAAATAAAGAATCATGAATTGTGTTCATGTTAAATTTATTTTATTTTCATCTAAATTAACACGTTATTTATGTACACGTACATATGTACATGATGTCGTGGTATATATTTCTATATTTTTGCACGGTTTTCAATTTAATATTGAGATTTTACGCTGAAGTTAAAAATACAGCTATACCTAAGAGTCATAATCATAATTTATATTAATCTGAAACTGTGGAAATATCTTTGGAGACTGTTTAATGTTTGCAAGGACATAAATAACAGCAGACGTTTGCAGAATCTCACTGTGCTTAGTTTCCCATAGTCTCGTACAGTGAACGGAACATATTTATAGACGTTACCTGACCCGATGACGTCATTGTCTATATCGGTTCAAGTACGTATATTAACTCCGAGCGGTCCACTAAAGTTAACAAGATCGTGTGCTTTGGCGTGATCTAGAGCGGTATTGGAGGGTAAAGTCTAGCTAGCCTATGATTATGACACATTTACAAAGCCCTCTCGACTGTTGTTACTCGAACCCCACCTCATATGAGATATTTACCTCGAAAAAATTAATGCTTTTACCTATGAAAACTTTAAGCTACACACGAACATGAATATTATGTTTACATTTCGTAAAAAGCAAAAGAAACCGCAAAAATATTTTTACATTCTGTGGGAGTAGTCATAGCAGCTGAAAAAATTATCGATATTGATCATAGAACGGTTAAAGGCTCCTTTTATGTTTTCAATGTTGTTTTCATGTTTAATAATGTTCGATTAATAAATAGAGTATGTTGTCGTTCATTTTATCTGTAAGCCACATTAGAAAACATAGCTGTATATGTTGTATGTGTGCATATGTGCCTCACCAGAGGACGTAATAGGCTTTGCTGAGGTTGAATGCAAAATTTCAAATCTATAGTTTATTTCATTAATGAGATTTCATGCAGACAGACAGACAGACAGAAAGACAATAATACTAAAATAAGTTGATACGAAAATGACGCACCATCATTGAACGTATGTATGTGGAAATGAAATTTAATGAAAATTTATAGTTAACATATGGAAATCTTTCTAGACATTTCTTACCACATGATACATTCAGATATTTGTTCTTTAAATTTGGGTTTATATCAGTGTTTAAATAATACGTTACACATTAAGATACTATAAAATGATGTTGTGTTTTGATAGTTAGACTACATATGTCTCACTTGTTTTGAATCTCTTATGGGTACAATGAGTTTTTTAACAAATTTACATAGTCTACTATTTTTTCGCTGCATTACTAGATTAATAACCATACCATTTTATGGTTATTCATAAATGAATATAAAAACATTCGCTAAAGCTCAGCCAAATCCTATGTAGTGACTGGCGCCAACATTGAACTCAGTGTCCTTCTGTAGAAACGAAGTGCAATTCACAAATTGTAAGTCTATTCGTCAGTTCATTTTCCAGATATCCTGCGGACAGAGACATATTTAGTCAGAGTGACACACCGACATACTAACAGACATTTTCCTAGCCCCCTTCGCTAAAGATCAGCCAACTAAAAGAATTTGTGTTATTTAATTTTAGAGCGTACACATTTGCTGCTATTTATATAAAAAAGGCTATCCAACGACTAATGGAAAAAACCAAGTAAACGATACACGATTGATGTTCAAAAACTCAGTATCCTCCGAGATGTACCACTGGCATTGAGAACATAGAAACAAAATGATACCGGAAGCTGACGCTTTCATTTGAAGGATGTATTAACCTTTAGTCAAGAAAGAGTAATGTATACAGGTTAAAAATAAACGCCACATTTTAAGGTGTAAAAGTTCTCATAGATATTCATAAAGGCCAAAAAACGAATCAAATCTTTATTCAGAAAGTAAAATAGGCATTAATTCCCCTATTGCTATGCATTAACAGTTTAGGACAAAGCGTAAACTTATTTATATTTTTACAAAATATTTCACATACTATTCTTATATTTTAGGTAACGTTTCCTTTTTCGGTGGATTCCACGTAAACCATTTTAACTAATTATAGTCTTGAGATACTAGGACCTCGTTGTGGAAACTCGTTCTTAACGAAGTGCGCCTTTATTAGACGGAAATTATGTTTTGCAATTTCACGCTCTGCAATGAACGGAACACTTTTCCGAACAAATTCTCCCACGAAAAGGAGCCGTGCGTTTCGCCTAGAGAAAAGTTGTTGCATGCTTGAGAGCGAAATTGGAGCGTTTATTCTTCGAGATATACGTGCATACTAACAGGCTTGCGTGGAGCATTTTAGGTAACTGTTATCGATACGCAGGCGAGCGACGTCTTGCGTGAAGCATATGTTCAGGCGATTTCCAAAGCCATACCAGGAGTGGAAATGGGATTGGAGCAAATTCCAGAGACCACACCGGCATAAACTTGTCTTCTGTACTGTATAATTGAGAATATCTGTAATTATAGTTCTATAATTCAGAATATACTGCAAATGTGCTCTGTTTGATTTTCTCCAAAACTAACCAGTGCAATCTAGGTGAAGAGGTGGTATTCACTGCGTCAAGTTTCCTTGGCCTCCAATGCTTATGAACGGAAATATGATACTTTTTAATGTATCTCTTTGGGTAAAGTAGAAATTTCAACAGGAAGAACTTGTACTACACAGACAACTGTACACAGAATAAAGAAACATATGCCACTACAGTTGACAGCAAGAACACATTTGTGGTGCCTCTGGAATACTGGCTCTTCAGTAAGTGTGCATGTTCAACCTTTTTATATTTTGCCTTTGGGAATTCCCAGGGTTTCTAATGGGTTTAGAATAGTTGTTATAAAATTATTATAAAATTCTCATTTAAAAGTAAGTAACACACAACACAGATAAATCATTCATCCAAGTCTCGATCCAGAAAATAAGTTGTACCTCTTCATTTAAGTAGCTTGGTTTTGATCTCCTACGGTCTGTAATTAAGTTTTATTTGTAACTTTTGCTTTATGGGAAGGATTGGAGAAACATAAAACTGATACTACTGGATGGCCAAATAATAAAGCCAACCTGAAATGGATATAGACTTATGAAAATAAACTTTTACTGAATTTAGTCCAGCTTTTCCTTTTTGGAATAGTAGAACAAAGGGCTGTTTATAAATAAGATGCCTTGACGAAATTCATTTGGCTTCGTTAATTTTTAATACTCCGTATGCCCATGTAAGAATAAAATACTCATATTTGCTCTTCCATCTACTCAAGAAATCTATATTGTATCTAAATCAGTGTTACATAGATTGATTAAATGTTTCCGACCGATTCCTCACGTAGAAGTCTCAATGAAGAATGTTTATAGTGACAGACAAAGCATTCTTGAATGAGTTTCAATTTTGTAAAGTGGCTTATTGACAAATTGCCAATACAGTTCAACCCGCCATAGCCCGAGTGGTACATATACATTACCCACCCAACCAACCGCCCACTCGTGTGTATTAGTATTTATAATTAGCAACTTTAGATCCAACATTCCAATTTTATTTCCCAACCATTGATCTTGGGTGTACCCGGAATATTTTTCCATACTGCAATTAGCTATAAACGTATGTTAAGATATTCTGAATCCATTAAAGAGAGGATCGCCTTTCGGTCTTCCCTGGCTTCACCAGGAATATACGAAAATATAATACAAACCTAATTATAAAAGTTAAACTAAACCAAAATAATTATACCTAATATATTTTTGGTTATCAATCTTTAATTTGACTATGGTAAAACGGTTTTATAATTTAAGCCATATTTAAGTACATGAGTAAATCGCAGCGTTTTATGCAGCTAGGGGAATTTATTTTCCACACTACTCATTTATATCATCAAATTTCATACACTTTAATTACTCGGTTATTACAACTAATTTGGAACGTTTAACAGTACTGTTTTTGTCACTAATATAATATTTTGAATGAATAATTGAAAAGAAAGAATGGCCGGAGGGTCTAACAAATATGACCTGTAATGTATGCACCAATAATTAGATTCACTAGGATTAAAAAAATTGAAATCGAAATCAATAAACGAATTAGAAAGTTTTTAAAGAAATATTAAGTAATTGGTTTTTTGTTACTGTTTCTTGCACTCAGCTTCCTTCCAGAAAACCCTATTTCTCCCAAGACGTTTTGGATTGTTTTACTAATTTACTTGTTTCTAAAGAACTTGTTCAAGTTCTGTTGTCGGGTGTCGCCGATTAGTCAAATTGATAACTTCTTGTGAGTGTGAGCCCAGCTGAAGAGCAAGAAAATATTAAAATCAATAATACGAGTACAAATAAGACAGTTTGTTTGTTGTCAACGATTATTTATTAATTCATCGGTTATTCCCAGCAAAATAACAAATCGAACAAGCTATCAGTTAAAAATCGTCCATGAGAAATTTATTACCTATTTGTTAGCGTTTATAATGATATTCCTTCGTTTAAAAACTATTACCGAGTACACAAATAGAATATATGAAATATAATCAAGATCTTGAATATTTGATATTCGTTATATTGAGCTACGAATACGTTTAACGTCATAGATATTAGTTTACGTAGAACTAACGAAATCAGTTTCTCCGGATTAGTGGGATTTCCCAGTATTAAGGACCCAGTAGGGTCATTTGAAAATCGTGTCGATGCACGTCCATCTGTGCGATTATCCTTGAGAGGAGGTTTCTAGAAACTTGACACTCCATGTATAGGTTTGGCTCGTTTCAGGGAAGAACTCTATTGATTTTCGGGTCTCTAGGTTAAAGGGCAGACTGCCCTTTCGTCTGTCCTTCTGTGCAATATCTTTTTCCTCATGTTATAACAGACCCTCCGATTCTCCGTTGTTACGGTTTATTGGCAATGAAATATCTACTATCGGGGTTTCTCAAAAATCGAAATACTGCAGATGTCAGAATGCGACTGCTCCTAAAATCGATTAGGAATTCCCCTAAATCGTCACTTTCATACGTAAAATTAAAAGTTTGTTATGTAAATGTGTAATACATAACGATAGCAAATGTTCGAAATGGTTTTGCATTTAAAAATAAATACACGATATACTTACAAATAAATAGTTGTATGCTTCCATGTTACTCAACATTTATTATGGAACATTAATTTATGTAATATATCTTTAAAATCTATTACAAAAGTAAAATTATACAGAAGAGAACAGTGGTTATAATTATTTCAATCTTATAGAGTTGTATTAGTGATAAATCGACTAAAAGAGTGGATAGTCGGGGTATGAGTATACTTAAATAGTAGTTATTCAAACAATTATTGTTTTGAATAACTTATAGAGACATAGCAAGAGTGCCACGTGTATTTGCGTTACTAGGGAGTTTGCAGATCTTGATGGCTTTGTACAATCCTATGTAAAAGAGAACGCTACCACCCTAACACGGTGGTGTAAAGACCAGAGGCATTAATTACGCTAACTGCTAGCACCGCCTAGTCTCTACTTATAAAACGTACACATTAAAGGCAGTAAAAAGTAAAACATGAAGGACTGGAGAGCGAGACTAGACGTCGACAACCGGCCATTGATTATTCATGAGTCGCAGTAATGGCGCTTACTAGGAGAACAACTGATTACTAGTAGTGAGTATGTGGACACTCGCCACTCCACATGTGACGACCTGCTCCCGATTGATTGGCTCGGCCATTACCTGCAGACTGTACACAGTAATCAACATCTCGCTTGCTTCATGGAGATTTCGCTGACAAAGTTTTCTGTTTGATAAAAAAAATATTTGTAGGTTCTTGAGTTTCTTGTAAGAACACGTTAGCCTTCTCAAACAAATTTGTAGGTTTTAAGAAAACTGTTTGTGAGGCAAAACCACAACTACAACTCAAGATCCTACAATCATCTTTTGGTTTAATTGTTATTGAACCTCATCTGGAACCATTTAGCTTCCAGGGATAGAACGGTTTTTCTAATATGTCTAGATTTTTATTTCTCAAAATATTGTTTTAAGCTTCTGTCGAGCGCTTTCTGTTGCATGGCTCCGCTTACTTTTTGTTTGTTGTCAGCATGTCTTATCTCTTTTTGATAACAATATTGTGTTGATGCTTGTTTGTTATACCTTTTTTTCCTTTTGTCATTGATTCTCGCGATTGATAATTATTGTTCTTTTATGCAGGATGGATTGTTGTTGACATTATTAGTCATTGTTATTTTTATGTATGTTATTTCTATTGCTGTTGGTATTACGATTATCTTGTTGTTTTTCTTCTGTTATTTGCTTAATGTATTTTTTTCTTGTATTGTTAACTTTTTATATAGTTTTATTATTTGTTCCCTACGTAGATAGTTTGTTGATATATATCTATATAAGCCATATTTATCCTTACTGTGGTGTCAAACTTTGATTATTTATTATTGTGTTTATGCAGATGTTTTTTTGTATTTTTGCTTATCTTTCAAGTCTGCCATATTTTTTACATGTTGCAAATTGGATGATGTCCGTTGTAAATAAAGAAATTTATGTTAAAGTTTTCTAGAAAACGCCTATGGAGGCTACAGTTACGATTAGTAATCTCACTGGTACTTCTCTACCCATCGCCACTCCCTCAGTGTGTATTAACTGAGTGTATGTTTTATAACTCATAATATAAAAAGAGTTATAAATTTATATATCATTGATATTTGCACAAAAGGGTGCAAACTGATATGTAAAGCAAAATATATTTAATAAAATATCTACTAAGAGTTGGCTCTATGGCGGCCGCCTCGATTTAAAGCTCAAAATAACAATGTCAATCCTCTCCACACCTTTATGTTTAATCGTAGAAATATAGGTGTCTCAGTTTATAGATGTTCACAATCAAAAGTATTTTAGAGTTTTACAGATTTTAATTGGTAATTCATATAAAAGCTTTTCGTACTTCATTGCTTAATTATTAAACAAGTATAAATTTGCAGGAACACGAAAGGTAATGGGATGTGTATTAATCGTATTTTTAAAATAAGGCTACTCCCATAAATCTACAACCACACCAAACTGGGACATACAGTTTTTGAGCCTAATGAGTGTCTTACGGGGTAAAGTCAAGTTCGTTATTACACAATTGACAGAGAATAAAACTAAAAGATAATAAAAATTAGTTGGCGCCTATTGGATAGAATTTCTTGTTCGACGAAAGTTTTATGGAAAAATTACGTGTTTAGAACGGCGGTTACAAAAACCACTGAAACCTGGTTCTGCTCGTTTTTTTACTTGTCTAGTCTGTAACACTATTTGAAACAGGGTTTGTTTTTTAAAACGAAAGTAATAAGGTAGGATCTTTCTCAGGTACGAATTGCGATCTCCTGAAAGGTGCAATGAGTGATGGAGGTAGTTGTTTATTCGTGAAACAATAATTATATAGTATGCAGTGTCGCATGACAACCGAGTTTACAATACGATGGAAGTATTTACTCGAGCAGTCTGTGGCGACATAGTAATATATCGGCTTTAAGTCAGAGCCAGGGTGTCGCAGGGAGGTGCAGAGTGGCAGGTGGCAGGGGGCAGGGGGCGGTGAGCTGTGGGTGGCGTAGGGGGGCAGCGTGCAGGGCCGCGGCCGGGGGCGGCCGGGGGCGGCAGCGAAGCGTCTCTCTGGCAACCTGCCGTGACGGGCCGGGCCAATGCGACTACATCTAGTATTGATCCTAAGTACCCCCACACCCCGTCCCACCCCACAGACTAATCCACAGAAATTCAATTATTACTCTACTTCATTCCAATGATATGAAAGGAATTATACATTTCCCTTTCAGACGATGCCACTATTTTCGAGTGTGGCTTTTATTTGGAAACTTGTTCGACGTGTAATTTCAGTTGAAGTTTTTGCTTAAAGAATTAAAAAATGTTATTATAAATTAGCTCTTGTACTAGACTTCTTATTTGACCTGTTCTTCTTCAAAGTCAAATAATCTTTGTTGACATGAAACATAAATACAGGCATTGTCATGCGTCAAAATTACCATTTAAGCGTAATATTTAATTTATAAATAAATATCATCGTACATGACATAGTCCTGTACAGAATAAAAAACATTTTTATAGTAAATGTACTTTAAGCTTCCTTTAAAACTATCTAGATCTAACTCTAATCTTATAAGATAGGGCGTTGAATAATACTTAAAAAATATGTAGGAAATATGTAAATATGTGGAAAAGGATTTTTCTTTTGTTTTCTTTTCTAAGGCTGTATTTAGATTGTGGGACAAGATGCTGAAAAATTATGCGATTATGGTAAAAAGTGTATGTTTGAAATAGATGAATGAAAGGAAAAGTTAGGATTTTAAACTTCTATAAAACAGGTTTGCAAGACTCTCTTTGACGGATTATAGCAATCTCAGCTTCTAAGAGGTGTCTGATAGATTAGGAATCAGTGTTGTTTTGTTTGAAGCATATATTTCCCATTATACCTTCTGATATGTCACGTATGGATTCTGTATAATCTTAAATTGTTGAACACTACATTAGGCAGTGACGTTGGTGTGGTACATTCACTCATTGCTCTAGCATGTCAAAATCCAACGTGACAATACAAAATTGCTATTTGTCCAAACCTAAACAGTGGCGTAAGGAGTACTCATACTCCAAAATGTGATTTTAGACCCCCAATATTCAATATTTAGCGTTTCTGTACATATTACAACTAGTATTATATGCGTTCTCAAGCAAATACTACATTAAATTGTAAATTTTCCGAAGCAAGTGATCTGTTAAAACCGTCTGACAAGATCCCATCGTATGTAAATCAATTGTAATACAAACTGTCTCCTGTACTAACTTGTATGCTGGAGATGCCTTAAAAGAACATTAGCATGATCTCTTGACAGAAAAAGTCTGTTTAAATAACTGTATTTTATAGTAAAAGTTTTTATTTAGTTCTTCTGTAACGGGAACATGAATGCCTTTAGTCAGACCCAGAAATTGATTACTCAGTAATAGTTTTAAAATGCACCTTCATAATTCATGAACTGGAACGACCAATAAATATATTTTACTACCAAAGCAGAGTAAATAAACATTTATCAACCATTGAACGCAAATAAATGTTTAAATATATATTAGACACAGCAATAAACAAATTACTAAAAATGCAGCAGTACATATTATACTGTTTTGAAAGAAACAATCTATTTTCAGCTTTCCCAACTACTTAAAACATTCATTAAATAATGAATTTTTGCCATAAAACAAATGAAGGCATGTTAAGAAGCATTGTAGGTCCTTAATAGGTAGTTAAGTACAAATCACCTAAGTCCTAAACTTTAACGGTTCCACAAATTTTACTGTTTTGGTTGATTAAACCAAACACGAACACTGCTTGAGAAGAAAGTACAAGACATTATTTCACAAACATCTTTTTTGACATTTGATTGTTCTCCAAGGCATTTGTAATCAGGCACTCTAGAATTGTATTCTGTTACATAAAATACTACGTTTTTCTTTCATCGCCATCAGGTGACTCACTGATGGCTAGAGTTATCGGTAGATAAGATAAGATAACAACGTCACCCGACCCTTCATTCTTGTAAAACAAGGTAGGTTTTAAAACCTCATTGATAAGAATTACAGTATGACAGTTTAGTATGTAATACTGCAAAATTTTTGGTATGGTCAAACGAAGTACGAAGACCCATCTATAGTTTCAAACGTTTTTAACTATTAGAACTCTTGCCGTGTTCGCTGTAAAATCTTAAATATTTCAATAGTGCATTTTTCTTTGTGAAATCACATCTACTAACGAAAGTATAGTTTAAGTGTCATTGAAGATACGAATTAATTGTGTTACATATTGTAAAATATAATAAAATTGTCATCACGGAACTAAGAGCTAACCACTTAAATCTAAAGTGTTATGCTATTCATAACACACATTACCCTAGACTTAGCCTACCAATTGAGAAGGATTGTAAGGATGAAGATTATTTACTTGTATGTTGACTGATTACCTGAATTATAGGCTCATAAATTTATTGAGATATATCACTGTAAGCTACAATCGGCATTAATAAAATCTGTGCGAACTCTTATAGCGCCAGTAAAGAATGACAGATGACCTATTAACACCCATAATTTTCAAATTACTCAGGTGATAGCTACCTTCCGTAATGTATTGAACGAGCATCTGGAACGGATAACGGTTAGTACGTTTCATGCATAGTTATTGTTATAGAAAGAAAAAATTCACAATGATCCCAACCCCACAAAACGATTATGTACGTCTTATTATAGGCCTACCGGGGTCCCGTTTCCGACAACCCTTCAAATTAAGGGTGGAAAACAGAGCCGTAATAAACACTTAATGTTTAAGGCTAAAGATTATTTTATGTTAAGTCAGTAGAAATGGGTTGACGGGAGCCGAACATTATGTTAATATTATTTCTGAATATGGATGGGTGGCCCGGAGCGCGGCCTAATGTCCTCTTATTAGTCGACAGACGTCCGCGCAGCCAGGGACCAGTCGACCGGCAAGAGGGTTCCAATTGCTAGTGAATGTGATCACTGGAGTAGGTGAACGCTTCTGGTGCGATACGGCGCAGGCGAGGCTGTCCATGTCACAACACTGTTCTGACGATTTAGCTTGGATTTTTGGTAAATTTCAACAACAGTACTAATGAAGTGGAGGGGGAGAAAGTAGGGGATTACTTGAAAAAAAAAAAAAAAAAAAAAAAAAAAAAAAAAAAAAAAAAAAAAAAAAAAAAAAAAAAAAAAAAAACAGGAAACAATAAAAAGGTTATCCTATAGTTCAGCGATATTATTCAAAGGGTGGATACACACAACCCTAAATAGTAAACTACTATAAAGGTCACCTGAAAATAACCCATACAACACAAGCGCTTGTCACGAGTTCACCTTCATACTACGCCACATTTCCGTCAGCTGTTAGGTCATTAAAATATTACAGATATGATAACTGGATAAGTAGTTCTAATTCGGTAAATAATTAATTATAAAAGGGGTCATATAAGACCTAGGATGATCCAATGCGGATATTTCAGATGATCTTGATGATGGGAGTCAGCCTGAACTTAGATTTGCCTCTGATTAGACAGTTTGGTTGTGTCAGGTTTTAAGGAATAACACGATTGCTTCGTATAATACATGTATGTATATGTATTTTATTTTGATAGTGTTTTATATGTCCATCTGTTCGATTCTCCAGGTGTAACAAAATGTAGATTTAAGAAAATATACATAACATAGCATGGAACCGGTTAAAGTCAAATTAAACAACTAAATTTTGTATGTAAAATACATGTACCTGAAGCCAACATCCATAAATCAATCATTAATTTTTTGAATAAGTATATACAATATATACATCTCAGATGACACTAAACAATATATGAAGATAACACACATATGGCAGTCACCACGTACTTTGTTGTTGCATCATATATTGAAGCTGAGTTGGGTTTCAGGTCCATGAGTTTGTTCACATACGTATTTGCTATTGCTAAATTTTATTTTAGCATGTTGATCGACACGTTTCATTATTTGGCGTCCTTAAATGCTTAATCCTATCTAATACAGTTTAGCACTTGAAGAAGAATGCAAGTAACATTTCATGAAACGTCTTGTTTTTCTAACATTTATGACGACGATGAACATACGTAATCCTGTTATTCTTCGAAACCATCCATCGCCATTAATAATGATTTTAATGACCAAAGATTCCTGGGTATAAAATACATACATACTGCAATCCAATAATTTTACACACATTGTAAATAATACGGCAACAGCACTCATATAATTTAGTAGACAGTGCAATACTAAGAGTACAGGAAAATCTAAGATTTTATTAAATATAGTTTTAATTATGTTAGTTCGTGTGGAAGGAAGTTCAGTAAAACTGAAGTGAGTGCATGGGTGTAATTAAGGTAATATCCACGTATAATATGGTAGGGGATACATAACTTCTAGACGTCCTTCATAATTATAAATGGGTTTTCTTAGTTACGATGTGTAGCTTACGAAATATAACTTTTCCCCTTACTTATTCCCAAAGAGGTTTGTAAATGAAGATTATTGGAGCATTGGAAGTATTTAAATTAATACCACTAGGCCTTTCAGTATCAAGATTCCATCGTCAAGCAACTTCACAAATGAATAAATATTTACATTTTTGTAAACAATAAGTATAAAAATAACATACGATAAATAATTTAGCTAGAAAAATGTTTAGCCAGTATAAAATATTGAAATCTAATTATTACATTTTAATTTTCTAATGAATTGTGATGAGAGTAGAATTGAATTAAAAAAAAGCCCTTCTTCATTATTAATAAGTTTTTCTTGATTTATGTTTATGTAAAATGTTTCCCAAGCATTCAAATGTGTTGTGTTTTGTAACTTCTTTCAATAATCTTACATTTGTATTAGAGATGGTGTGACCAGATTCAGTACAGTGTTTTGCAATAGCAGATCTTTCAATTCTTCCATATTTTATATGTGAAAAGTGTTCTTTGAATCGTGTCTTAATGTTCCTTTTTGTTTGGCCAATGTACAATTTCTCACATCCGTTACAATTAATTTCATAAATTCCTTTGTTTGTATGCTGTTATAGATAGGTTTGTAAATGTTTATGCAACTGTCATTGATGTTACATTACAGTTTTTATTGTTGGATGTTACAGCACTAAAATACATTAAAACGTTCCTGTTGGTAGTCGTGTGTCAAATGTTTTTGTTACAGTCATTTGCAAATGGTTGCTACTAGCAGTAAGGCAACCATTAGTTACACTTGCACAAGACATGCATATCGGCAGAACACATAAATGGTGGTGGTTATTTGTAGTACAGTCATGAAGTAAAATATTATTTGTATTATACTTTTAAGTAAAATATTTAGTAAATTGCTTTTCGATTACTTTTCAGTTAGCAGTTGAATGTGTTCATGGACAAAGGTACTGTTCAATGTATGAAAAATTAACTTCGTATATATTATGTGTAAATAAAGTATGCTCATCTTAAAGGAATATTCATTTCTAAATATTGTTAAACAATTTTTTAAGTTTAACAAAATGAACTACTTTCTATGTCTCATTACGAACTGTGTTTGTCTCATTACGTATTTTAAACTGGGATATCATTTAATTTCGTATTTATGGCTACTTAAGCGAATTACTAAATACGGTACTTCAATTGGAAAATGTAGTTGGTACAGCATTATAGATGAATAAACGCATGAAGAGTTTTTCACCACGAGAGATATTTTCTTCGATAACCCTCAGCCAGTAGATTGTTAAATCTCTGAAGCAGGAATGTATTAATAGTAAGTAAATTAATCTATTACAACTGCATGCTATATGTTTACAGAGATGACACTCGTCTTGTCTCACTTTATTTTATCATTTATTTCATGATATAAATATATTACATTTTTTTTAGGGATAGGCCAATCCCCTTTAAAGCATACTTCTGCTCGTTCTCATGGCCACTGGCCTTTGCGGGGGTCGTATCAAACAGAATAAAGGGGAGAGTCGGCACAGTACAAGGTACTGATAAAAAGTGCAAGGGTCACAGACAGGATTTGAATCTGCGCTATCTCTAACTCAGACCCAAAAATTGACGTCTTAGACCGTTCTACAATCGGCACTCCTAAATATTACGGAAGAATAAAAAACCGGTGCCCGAATTAATAGCAGAAACTCTGAAATAAAACCTGAACGTGAATTTCGCCTCAATAAAGAAATTTACATAAATCTTAATGCAGGTTTCTATTTATTAAGTCATCAAGAGTAAACGGAACGATACTAGTTACTACATTTGAGGTACCAGATGTAGGAAATCTACAGGTAAAACCTGAGCTTCTTCATCATTATCTAAATAGAACGTGATATACGAAAAACCGTCAGACATACGATTTGAGTTACCTATGTCAATTAGTAGTATTAGTAGTGACGATAATCAATATGATTGGATCGGATCATCAGAGAATAATTTTGAACTTTAATGGTTATAGTAAAGTCTCTTTGAAAGGGGTCGTGGAGGGAGGTGAAGTGGGGATCTGGAATCCATCAACAGGTAAACCCCGTCTTTAGACCCTGTAAGGATAGCACTCGGCGAGAATCAAGATATAAAATGGAGCTTCGGGTCAAGAATTGGTGAGGACCGGAGCAATTTTATGATGGCGTTTAGGGTAGGCGGCCATTTTGGGAAAGGGAGGGGACGGCGTCTGCTAACAATAGTAATTGTCAATAACGTAAACAGTTTTATGATGATATTGTTCGGATCTGGCCCTCCTTATTAAATGGCCGCGTTGCACGAGGCATAGGAAGAATCCCCGTTCCAGTACAAATTACCATAATCAAAGTATGAGATAGGCGCTCTACACTATCATTAGCCTCCAATTTTTGGATTATTTTTACTCATATCGTGTATTTAACGCATCTCTTCGATAGATTCCCTCTTCTCACGTTCCTCATTTAACCAGCTCGGCCGCGGTTCACGATGGAAAATTTAATGTTGCTCCTTAGCCCTTAATCTATGACGTAATGAACGCAACTGCTTACACATTTATACCAGTTACCATCGGCTTGCAAACCACCATCGACACCATCGCCCTTACCACTTCCATTGTACCTAGTTATCGCTCGGTTCCGAGACGTAATTTGTATCTAATTTTGATTTATTTAGTAGTATCGTTCCTTTTAATTTTATAGAAAATTTATTTGCACTAAATACGTCGATAACAGTGAAATGAAACTAATTGCAGAATGCAACTTAGAAAAATATAAATGTTTTACTTTTAATATCCGAGGAATTCCGGTTCCAAAGCCTAATTGAACCGTTTTCAGACATTTTTACTTTTAATGCTCCAAGACTGCTTTATTTTATTTAAATTAAAATAGATAATCTAGCACCATTCAATTGCAAAAGAAAGTTTAAAATGTTATTATTTTAGTTGGATGATTGCGAGTACCTTCTGAAACTTGATAGAAATAATGTAGTCTAGTTCATATTTTAGTGTGTTTTTTTACCTTTTATACTTAATTCGCATTTGTATTTTTCATTCTACATCATGACTTGTTTTATAGATTTCTAATTAATATATATTTTTTATGTAGCGGTTCAATCCTTCTTCGAGTTTTAGATTTATGTGGTGTGCATCCTTCATCGGGCTTTTGCCTATTGGACGTTCCAATTTATTTCACAACTATTTTTATAACTGATTTTTGTTTTGGTTGTAAGTTCTTTTTTATTTTTAAGGTTACATTTTGTTTGTTTGAAGATTATATTATTATTTAATTATTTTGAAGTTTGCAACTTTCATGGTTAATGGGTTTACACTGTTTAATATTTTTGGTTTGGATCCATTTCTTGTGAGTTTTGTTAATATTGTGAAATAAAATACTTTTGAAATATAAAATGAATGAAAACAATAATTTTATATCTCGGTCTGCACACGTTTCAAATGAAGAAATTAACACATTGATACTAGTTAATAAAAGAAGAAAATTTGATATGTGATATAAATATATGTAAAAGTGATTATATAGTCTCACTTTTGACACATTATATCACATTTGACAGGGTTTATGTGGCATTAAATTTTAAACTAGATCTTTATGGAATAGTTGATTACTTTTGAAATCAAATGTAAAAAGTGTATTGATAGTTTTGATGGAAGAGTTTTCAACCATATCTGAAATTGAAAAGTGGTATATCATTACTAAATTAATTATACAACACATTAAAAATTAATATGTGATTGTGGATAGCTTCTGAAACCCAGAGAATGACAGATACGGTTTCAAACGGCTGCTTGAAATATAATGGAATAATTTAGTCGTTAGAATGTACCTGTTGTGGGTAAAAGTACATGGAAACTTCGCAAGCCTGAGGAAAAGAGCCTTTCGTGTGACAATGTAGTGATCTATTAAAATCTAGTACTTGTGCTGCCGACTTAGTCGAAAAGAGTTCTCGAAGTACAATGAAGGGCTTAACCAAAACGTATAACGTTTGCAAAAATTGGAGTATTAGAGAAAGCTCCAGATGAATTCAGATTGTCTATGAAGGCCGTCACTTGCGACCGGAGGTTCTATATGAAAGGTTCGAATGTACGACCTGACGATGAAAGTGTAGGATATTAAAAGGGTATAAAATACGAAACGATATTTTTTATCAGATTATTTTTGTCTAGCTCGATAGATTTAAAACACCGTCAGACACATAAATAACAGTTGTATCACTATAAGACGACTAGATAAAGACAATTGAAAGTCGCTACTTAAGAGTCTGTACATGGAGAGCTGCCGATGGTTTATTTATGTGTTTCACGATTGGGTTTAGTTGTTCCATTCAAATAAAAGTAAGATCTTATAAAAAGTATCATTTGATATGTTGATACCCCGACGGGGTAATCTAAGGGTTAAAACATCAAATAATAAAGTCGACCTTCACAAAAACTAGCGCACCTTACGTTCGATTTATTTCTCAGGGAAACATTCCCTATTGGCTAGAGATTGCCTATGCACTGTGTCCTAGGTTGAACTTAAAGTCCTCTAAAATCTAAGAGATTAATGTCATATACTCTATTCATTAGTCATCAATCTGACAAGCCTCGTATTTTCTAAATGTAAGATCTTACCATAGTTGTCCGTATAGCAACATTTATGTCCGCCAGAGATGAGCACTTTATTCCTTCAGAAATAATACCGTTTACAACTACGAATTCACACTACACGTGACTGACAACGCTTATCTCAAAGTAACGAGTTCAGCTAGAGGAAATGCTCTAGTTCTACTTTCAAACAGCGAACCATAGTTGAAAAGTAGGCATTGTAAAAGAAACCTGCTAAATCTAGAAAAGCACACACAGAGATCATCAACTCTACTCAATAGATTCTGAAAATCTCTCCTACTGATAAGTATGTTGATTTTGAAGTGGAAGTATGTCCAGATTACACATACAAGAATGAGGAGAAACTGAAAGTTACGAAAGATGGTGCTGGAACGGTACTTTCTTCTTAGGTGAAGAGCTTAAAGTACAAGCTTTTGCTGAATACCTCACTAAATTACTGGAAAATTCATACTTTCCCTGTCTTATATGACAACAGGCTAGAAAGATACCACACCCAGGAGATTGAACAGAGCTAATTTGTTTGGTGCCCAACTGCTTTAGAAAATGTAGTTATCTGCCAAGTATGCTTCCAAGCACTAGAGCATATTCGTATCTAACTACCAAATCCAACAGCAACAAATTTTCAGAGAAGTGTCTCTAAATGATAATGCTAAGTCTTCCCTGAGAGGGCTTATTTATCTATTTATTTATTTATTAACGGCAAGCAGCCAACTCGTACATAAATATACCAATAACATAAGGCTCAAGACTTAGACAATGCTGACCTGATCTACTATTAAATTAACATAGAGTTAAAAAAAAAAGAAAAATTGAACAAGTTTAGCAATTATTGATCAGAAAACAAAACCAGTGCGTGGCAAAACAGACTAAATGACGGATAACAGAGTGAAATATGCATAAAGATATATAACAAAAACCTTTCAACAAGATATTAACAATAATTATAAATTTAATAATACTTTGGTAAATAGACTATAAAGGTTATAACATCAAAAAATCTATATAAAGCTATAATGATAATAAATCAACAAAATCATTAACAACATAATTAAAGCAGTAGAGAAAAAATAAACTATATATAAAGAAAAACATTAAATATATATATATATATATATATATATATATATATATATATATATATTTATATACATACAACTATAACAAACTTTCAACAAAATAATAACAACAATAATTGACAAGGATTAAACACACAAGAGAAATATATATATATATATATATATATATATATATATATATATATATATATATAATTAAAAAAAAAAAACAATAATACGCAGGACTGGACACTACCTACAGGAACGACAAGTATTAAGTATCACTGATGCTTAGAATTCTGAAGGCCCGAATTCGGATTTGAGGAATTCCGTCGAAGAAGGGATCACACTCCGCGGCCACTAGATTCCCCAGGCAGACAAGTCTTGCTAGGGACTGTTGAAGTCAAAGTTCGTGAGGTGATATCTACGACTCAGGAGATCACGAGATCTGGCGTTCGTTGGAACCCTAAAGTCGATCTCAGCTAGAAGGTCAGGGCACTGTATTAGTCCGTTGATTATCTTCAGAAGAAGGACAAAATCAGCGACATCACGACGAAGAGCAAGGGAAGGAAGATTCAGCTCACAGGACAAAGCCCGAACCGGAACCTCCATGTAGTTGAAACCAAGCCGGACACCAACCAAGCGAACGAAGCGGCGTTGAAGTCCCTCCAGTCTCATCTTAGCACCGGTTGTGTAAGGGGACCACACAGGACTGGCATATTCCACAAGCTGCCTCACCAAAGAAGAGTACAGGGAACAAAGCGCAGCAGGACTACTGATGCCGCCGGAGAACCTTGTAATAAAACCCAACATTTTTTTGGCTCGATTGCAGATGTGGTTCAAGTGTATACAAAACCCCATGTCATTTTGAAAGTAAACACCCAAGTCTTTTACATGTTGGGTTCTTGAAATTTGGGAACCAGAGATGAAATAAGAAGTAACCAAAGGAGACTTGTTCCTATGATATGTGATAACTGAGTACTTGCTGGGGTTCACAGACATATTGTTTCTAATACACCATCTATGAACATCTTCAAGGATTGCGTAGGATTAAGACACCATACATGCTTTGTAACGCTTTACTTTTCAAAAATTGAACTTACATTATTACCTAAAAGAAAATTTTCAGGGTTATATTCTTGTATCTGCTTATATGCTTTGATATGGTTTTCTATGAACGGCTTTTTGAGAAACATGACCAGATCAAAGGGGTGGCTTCCGATCTTATTTAACTGGACGTCACCAGACACTTGAGTTTTCGTAAAAGGAGGGTGGTACCTTAAAAAGGTGTTTCCCTAATGTGCAGGTAATAAGAACAGGGACCAATTTAAGGTTCTTTATTATTTGTATCAATGACTTTGCAAACTCCGTAGCTAAGACGAGGTGTGTTTGTTCGCAGATGACCTTCATTGATTTTAGAGGACAAATCTCGTAAGTTATTGAAAGAAATGGTTTATTTTTAATAAAATAACAGTCTTCGATGTTTTAGTAAGATTTGTCTGCTTGTTAATAAGAAAAAACAGTTTTATTAACCTTAAAATATTATCCTTTGTAACCGACGTAATCATTTTGTATTTAGGCGATGCAATTGGTGAGCACGTTAGAGTTTTAGGAATTGAAAATATTCGTAATGTAGCAAAGTTGGGTTCAGATTTCTTTGTGATCCATAAATTGTTGCCATGTACCTTCAACATGCGTTTTGCTCACTGCATATTTTGTATAGACATCTATAGATGTCTGATGAAGTTGCTATTTAGTAATCTGAAACACCCAAATCCAACAAAGTTTTATGTTTCAGAAAAAGGCAGTCTGAATAGCTTTTATGAAACCTACTTAAACTCGTAAATTCTTTTGTTAAAAATTGAATACTAATTTGTCTTTCCAAGTTTCATATCTTCCATTCTTACCCTCAGTTTCAAAAGATAATTTTATTCCAGAAGCCCTTAACCCAATTCTATTATAGAATTCGTAGTAGAAACATATTTAACTTTCCCAAACATGTAACTTTTTTATCAAATGTGATATATTTAATACCCACCAATGACTGTGCATGTTAAAATTTACCAATCATTGGATGTTTTACGAAGGTTTGCCATGTTATTTATTTGACACTTCAAACGTAGACAATCACACAATATCTATAACAATCCTTATTACTTAGAAACGTATTAATTTTTATTAATTCAAACTAAACATAAATTACATTGTTAATGAATTCATAACTGTTTACTTAGCTTAATTAACGAGACAACCAAATATCTGTATCCCTTAAATAGAGTGCACAACCATTAAAATAAAAGTTCGTGCTGTTTTTACTTATTTAGGGTACATTCGGTAAGCTTAGTAAACAGTTATACTTTAGAGTATTGACGTAATTCTCCAACTAAGCATTGCGTTGTATAAACACATTTTTCTGATCCAAGTCTCGTTCGTAATAAACATTTAATATAGACGCAAATAAAAAATGATCCAAGACACTTAGTACATATGAAAATGATGTCAAATATAAATATTTTAAATAAATGCACTTAATAGTTTCTGTACACTAAAATATACTCTCATATAACAAGAGGTTAATGCTCGTAATTTCAATCATCGCTAATTGATACCAACATTGCCACCTAAAATTTCATCGTTAGGTGTTTCGGTAAGTTGGTAACAAACATATCAGAGTAACAACACTTTTGATAGAACCAATAAATATACATAGTTGCCAAGACAATAAACTAAAATGCCAATAACGTGAATATAATTAGAAGAAGTCAAAGGAAAAGTGTTTTATGGAATTGCTCCAATTTCCCTTTCAGTTTTCATCATCAAAATTGTTCATGCATGTAAACTTATCGATTAGTTGTCGCAGTTATATTAGACCTTTGATAATCTTCATAATATTGTGTGTCAATATTCAACCAAATTTATTGGTTTTATTCAGACATGACAAAAGTCTTTATAAGTAAGACACAAAGTACTAATTTCTTTTACACCAGTCCTAATAAATATGTAGAATAATGAACTCTCGAATATCAAAATTACACTCGTATCATAATTATGTAAACAGAAACTTATTCTCCTGGATTCTTAAGGAGCTAAAGCTTTTCTTTAATTTATTATCACAAAGATTGAATCTATTAAAAGACCTTGATACAAAAATAAAAATTGCATTTAAAACTATTTAATTATATTTTAATGTTAGCATATCGTTTGGTTTGTCAAGTTAAAATCATAATTTAAAATAAATAAATCATTAATGAGATTGAGACTTTTGAACTTTTGTTATTACCAAAGTTGTTTATCCGCGTTTATTTCAAACAATATAATTCAGAACAGTTTATATCTAGTGACTACAATTATATACTGATTATTCATGTCTTAAAAATAAAAACCCGATCTGTTAAATATATTTCTGTTCTTATTTCTACCACTAAACTCAGCAATGCTATTTAAATTATGGATCATTGTGACACAACTTTAATAACATTAAGTTTTTACTGTCATTTTGATCCAAAAATTAAAAATACCTACAAGTATATTTTTAATGCTAGGGCCAATTTCATACGGACAGTCTCTCGAGCAGTCTTTTTCATGGGAAATTCTTCTTTACTGTAAGTTTCAAAAGGAAAGTTAAAAAATGTTATTTTGGGAAATGAATTACATAAAGATTTTTATTAATTTTTCATATATTCAGATTTATAATACTAAACCTTATTAGCCAAACTTGATACTTATCACTGGACAACCTACACATATATTTGTACCATTTACTATAAGTTAAATACATTACAAGTTCCATGATTGAAATTAATTAAATACATAAATTTAGATATTAAAATGAAAATGTCTTTTCTACAGAGACAAAGTTAGAACTTTTGTATTATTTTATTTTTTTAAAATATTTCTTTATTTATAAGAAAAGAAATTGTGTAAGAAAAATATTTAAAAGATTTCAATTTTTAAAGTTCCGTTGAATTAGGCAGTATATTTTAAGTCATAAATTAATAAAAAAACTTATCATTCCTCGAAGCTGTAACCCATGTACATGCTGTAAAACGTATTTCTATATTCTCAGTTTCTATATTCTTATATTATATTTGGGGACCTACAGTCTCATACTGAGGATCTTTTTACGCACCTTTACACAGTTTTCATAGCCTTCAGCGAATTTTTTTTATTTATTCCTAAGCTCACTGGACTTCTTAAATACGTTTAGAGTCTATTTTTGAAGGCATGCCGCTCAGTTTTCACATACACAACATAAACGTTTACTAATCCTCACCGTTGTAAGACATCACAACATCTATTTTTAAAGTGACATTTCCAGAAGATGAATTTTTGGAACCCTTAATGATATAACTGTTGATAGGCTCATTCCAACAAATTTGGGTCGTAAAGACCTTCGGAATGGTAGGAGCTCAGAGTTGCCATGGTAAACATTTGAGCTGCGGCTTACCACAGGATTAATCTCCACTGGGACAAAATCTAAGTTGCAGCACAGCTTTGATTCATATCTTGTGGAAGAACCTCGCACATTTTACTTTCCTTTAATGTATTACGGGGGTGTTTTTCTAATAACACTGTCACAACATTCTTACAGTTAAGCAGTAATAGCATCATTTAGTTTCCAAAAATAGCTCGCATTTTCCAAGGTCAAATCCCAATGCTTTAAACGGCCTTAACACATTCAAATTTTTCCAAACTATTTTCTCACTGTAAGGCTTACTTTAGATCAACCGAAGGGCGCACAGTCTTGTCGTCTATATACAGTTTAACATTTCTATCAGAAAGGATTAAACCTTCCAAATGTTCTTTGACAACCAGTGACCATTAAGCCTCATTCCAGTGACCCCTAAGCCTCTTCTAGTGGCTCCTAAATCCCATCCCAGTGACCCCTAAATCTCATGCCAGGACTCCTAAGCCCAACCCCAGTGACCGCTAAGCCTCATCCTAACGACCCCCAAATCTCCATAGCTGGCTAACAGTTACTATTTTTCTTTTAGTTAATTTTTTGTAGGGCAGTACTTACAAAGATACTATATAACTGGTCATTTTTATTAAAGAGATCAATAACAGCAACAACACCGCTTTAAGATGTGTAGCCTCTCGTTTACCAAGTACTATCTATTATGATAGTGGCATTACTCGTACAACAATTATATCGGCTTTGCCATCATTTGCGAAAACAGTTTTGATCCAGATTAATTATTGAACACGATGTTTCTGCAGCACATTGCCCTTAAAAGACATTTTTCTTTCAGAATACACTATCGCTAATTATTAAGTTTAATAAAATTCCTTAAGAAATTAAAACATATTTATATAGAACCTGCAAGAGAACAATTCCTTACATGCGCACCTCATAATATTTTTAATTTGCTCCTTTAAACGTTCCGAATTTCTACAATGTCATCAGATGCTTTCCCTGTACATGCCAAATGTTCAAATACTTCCTTGATTTTGTGGCACCAGCCACAGAACTAATAAGGTTACTGCTACATAGGAAAAGGCTACTGGCCTCATTAAAACTTGGCAGTGATAAAACTCGCTAATTTTCTTTAGAATTGGAACATAATCTTTGGAATATTAGTTTTCAGTGTACCTTTTCTTGCCAAACTATTTTAACTGTGAGTTTAAAATAGTTTGGCAAGAAAAGAAAAAATCACTTAATTCTGTAACACATTTAACAAGCATAAAGATTTGTTTACAAACCAAAATATAAATACAATGGTTTGACCAAATGTTTATAGTAGCCCACATAAAACACAAATATAGACCTCGATAAATTTAAATTTTTGGGAGTATTTACAAAAGTAATTTTTGAATCATGATAAAATAATTTTAAATAAAATAGAATTGACTATAAATTTGTTGTTTTGACATTGTATCTAAGGGTTCAGAAAGAGTAAAGAAATAAAATACATTACAAAAGCTCTCTTGAAAACCTGATCAAAACAGATATGAAGTTGTTGCACCAGTGTAAATGTTTTATTGCTAAAATAAGGCTAAAAGTTCCTGCAGAGATGCGCTTCTTCCTATCTTAAAACTTACCCAAAAATTAAAATAAAGATTTTTAGATTTTACATAAATTTTGTAGAGGGTAACTTGATAACTCCAATTTTTATAATTTCTTTCATCAATGCTTTTAAAATGAGATTTGTCAGATGAAGGGGTTGACTGTTTTTTTATTACTAATTGTACATTGATGTAATGCAAAAGTATATGTAATTATTCAAAAGTTTATAAGGAAGAGAAGGTGGCATTTATACAAATGAATACACGAAGTAACATTTTATGTGGTCACCAATTAATTAATTCGGATGATCTGAAACACACACAACCTAAAGACGTAATCTGTCTTGACGTTTTCCAACTAACCTCAGACCACAACTGGAAAAAGAATTGAGCGTCATTACTTTCTAATGTGCGTTCGTCTTATCCGTTTTTATTTTATGTTACTCATAAAAATAAGCAAGCATCACCACTCAAAAATTGTTTAATAAGAGGCTAACCACCTACGACGGCATGAAGTCGTAGGTGGTTAGTAGACGAATGAAGACGTATTGTGACCTGTATTCCGTATTTCTGTTTTAATGATTAGTGTTTTTTCTATAGTTTTTTTAAGTGCATGTTTATAGAGTTAGTGAAGTTGACAAACAACATGTAGGTTGTGATTCCTGACTTAGGCGTGCCACAACGCTTTAGTAAGATTTGTTTATTTTAACCTAGTTTGTAATTATGTATTAGGTTAGTTCTTTACCTGAAGAAGAGATCAGATTGCATATCTCGAAACGTAGTGTTACCGATTTATTGTTTCACTGAACGATGGGCAAATGTCCGGAAAAATTCTGTTTCCTTCACAATCCTTCCATCGTCAAAAATAACCTTCAAACAAAAAAATTTCTAATGACATTAATAAGTTTGTGATAGTATCTGAGGATAGTTTATTATTGCTTATCAGCAACTATCAGCATTGTTAAGAAACAAAATTCTGTTTTAATGCAGTCTGCGGTTTTTACGGATACCATCTATCCATACCAACTCTTTATTCTGTTTCATAAGTTCCTTGTCTGGCCACTGGGAAACCGAGAACAAATTAAATAATAATAAGGACTTTTTCCATGAAATAATAAGCAATAAATAAAGGTATATTTTGGATGATAATAGAACAGGTTATTGGTATCAAGTAACAGACTCTACAATGTATGTAAATACAGCTTGTACATTTTTGAAAATACGGATCTTATAGACATATTATTTATTACACACCTCTCTGTAGCACTACAAAATGTTAATACTTTATACATCTTTCACATTTTGAAACAGTGATGTGGGAGGAAAAACTTCACTAATACTTTTTCCACAGCTTTTTGTTTATAACCTTATGTTATTGTGTTGCGTAGATGTCACCCTACTTAGAGCACTTTTATCTGGATTTATTTGTAATTAGTTAAAGGTAAAATACTATAGGGTTTAAAAATGTAGTTGTTTTGTAAACACCAAAGTGTATATACTGTCTCTACGTTTTAACTAACATTGTCTAGTCCTTTAATAAATTTACAATACGTATGTGTTTTCAAATTATAACTTTTATCATTGTGAAACAAGCATGTGACAACTAATGTCTTCCTTTGTCTTTACTAATAATTATGGTTTGTTTTAGTTGTAGCAGAAGAATCAAAACTGACGACCTAACAATCTGTGCTTTCCTTGAAATAGAAATAATCCTGTATGTACAAATTATGAACTGATATACAAATATTAAAACACGAAGTTTCGAAAACTGGAATCTACTTCCTTCTTCGGGTAACAAATAAACCCTTATAGATAGAAACAGATAACGTTCTTGAAACTTTGTGTTTTAAACGCCAGTTTTAATAGTTACTCTTAATAAGATAAACTCTGCGCAATTCCAGTGACTCTACTAATCTATTTAGACGCGTTTAAAAAGATCAGGCATTTAAATAAATTAATAATTTAAAATTTCACACGTTAAGCTTTGGTTTAGCTGCCCTAATAGAACGTGGAAGCGGTGTATTAAAAACTATATAAAATATAAATTACTTCGAATTATTATACATATTTTAAAATTTTACCCTGAAGCCAAGTAGAGAATTCAACAAAAACATACAAATATATAAAAATTGTATATTGAAATATAAATAGATGTATTGTACTGCAAATCTATTCCACGAAAGTTATAATGGTTTTGATTCAAATTAAAATAATTTTGATGCAACTAAATTTCTCAAATATTTCGATACTGCCCGCATAATACGGTAAAAGAGCGGTTGGTTTCCTCGCATGAGTACAGACGATGCAATGAAGTACGTAGCATTTCGCTGCCTGTGTTCTGCATGCAGAGGGGGAGAAAGTAGTTCCTCGTGGGTCAAGTAGACATTACGTTCGCTACAGTCCAACGTCCTAGAGACCCACGGAATTCTACTACATCGAAGACTTTTCATCACTGTCTTTTCTCGCCTACTGTTTGTATGATACGAAAATATTTTACTAAGATCGCCGAACGGACGATGAATCAGATCAAAATTGTCTTTTCAATGTACAGTTTGTTTAAGAATATACGCTAGCATAGATAGGCAAGTGCAGTTTGATATTTTGCGTCAGCTTCTGTTTATTTGAAGAGTTTATATTTCGCTTCAACAATAATTTGGTTGAAAAGTTGGCTGATCACATTCGGTTTAGTAATAAAAATGGAAATGAACAAGAGTGCCGGCTATGTCAGTGCACCAGGAGTTTTCAAAACTATTATTTTTCGTACAGAAATCATAAAAACGCGCACTATCTAAAACTGGGTTTTATGACATTCCACTTCATCCTTGATATCTTAAATTTCGTACGAGATAATGACATTTTAATGTTGTTTTATCGATTGCTGATACGAAGAACTTTTATTGGATGCGTTCCAGTATACTTTTCCTTACAACCGATTAGTGCAATTCTGACTGTCCTGTTTAGTTTTCACCGATCACTTTTGCTAGTGCCAAAGAGCATTTTAATAACTAATTTTGCACTACTAATTGGACCTGACGGCCTAATGATGTCACACGGTGCTGACTGTTAAGATAAGGTGTTTTTTGTTTGTCGTGTTTTTCCTTAACATCGTGTAATGAGTTGTTTTTGCAGACGATGCGGGTTTTTAAAGTTCAATGTATTTTAAAAATAAGCAGGCTCTTCGAGTCGACATCATGGGGGCTCTCGGTCCGGCCTACAGCCGAAACCTCTGGCGGCCGGCCAGCCACGTCGTCCGGCCCCGGGACCCGAGTACTTCCTATACCTCTCACGTGCCCTCGCTCCGGCTGCGCCTCGCTATTTACTACGGACCCTGTACACCACAACAGTATTATCTGATCCGACTTGTTTTTCTTCGAAATCCGAACTCGCTCCCGCCTCCTCGGCACTACAGGCCAATGGCGGCCCACTCTGTAATTATGCACGTTTGCTCGGGTCCGTGCTCCGTGCTATTACGGCACCGGTAATTTCACTGGATCCGTTCTCCGAGCTCGTACCTCCATTATAAATATTTCAAATATATTACAGATCCGTCCTCAGATATCCTCTCCCGTACTCCTTCGGTAGAGGGAAACCCTATTTTGTAGTTTTATATTAGAATGTTAATGGCGACTCCATCGAAATGAATGTAAAGCGTCGATAAAGGAAGTCGACTAATTGCTATTTTTAGACACGATTTTGTTAAGAGTTTATTTGGTTACCGCCAATTCATATGCACGCGGCTATATTCAGTAATTATGTTTAAAATATCACTCACTAAATGGGTGATTCTCGACTGAACTTTCACCACAGTAACTCGGCTTGTCAAACTGTGGGCTCTACGAACGTCATCAACATCACTCACTAAATGGGTGATTCTCGACTGAACTTTCACCACAGTAACTCGGCTTGTCAAACTGTGGGCTCTACAAACGTCAACATCACTCACTAAATGAGTGATTCTCGACTGAACTTTCACCACAGTAACTCGGCTTGTCAAACTGTGGGCTCTACGAACGTCATCAACATCACTCACTAAATGGGTGATTCTCGACTGAACTTTCACCACAGTAACTCGGCTTGTCAAACTGTGGGCTCTACGAAAGTCATCAATATCACTCACTAAATGGGTGATTCTCGACTGAACTTTCACCACAGTAACTCGGCTTGTCAAACTGTGGGCTCTACGAACGTCATCAACATCACTCACTAAATGGGTGATTCTCGACTGAACTTTCACCACAGTAACTCGGCTTGTCAAACTGTGGGCTCTACGAACGTCATCAACATCACTCACTAAATGGGTGATTCTCGACTGAACTTTCACCACAGTAACTCGGCTTGTCAAACTGTGGGCTCTACGAACGTCATCAACATCACTCACTAAATGGGTGATTCTCGACTGAACTTTCACCACAGTAACTCGGCTTGTCAAACTGTGGGCTCTACGAACGTCATCAACATCACTCACTAAATGGGTGATTCTCGACTGAACTTTCACCACAGTAACTCGGCTTGTCAAACTGTGGGCTCTACGAACGTCATCAACATCACTCACTAAATGGGTGATTCTCGACTGAACTTTCACCACAGTAACTCGGCTTGTCAAACTGTGGGCTCTACGAAACGTCATCAACATCACTCACTAAATGGGTGATTCTCGACTGAACTTTCACCACAGTAACTCGGCTTGTCAAACTGTGGGCTCTACAAACGTCAACATCACTCACTAAATGAGTGATTCTCGACTGAACTTTCACCACAGTAACTCGGCTTGTCAAACTGTGGGCTCTACGAAAGTCATCAACATCACTCACTAAATGAGTGATTCTCGACTGAACTTTCACCACAGTAACTCGGCTTGTCAAACTGTGGGCTCTACGAAAGTCATCAATATCACTTGCTCGAATAATAAATATAACTAATGTTTACTGTTTTTATGGCGGAATTTGATTTAGTAACTAAAAAGTTTCAGCAATTACCAATATAATCTGCCATTAAGGGGAGTCGGATGGTGAAAATCGCAATAAAATTCCATCCTTTTTTTCTTGGCTTATCTAAATATACCTACTTTTAGGCCAAATTTGACACCAAGATTATTTTATTCCGTTACTACTAATTAAAGAAGTTATGACCTAAAATGTGCAAAATACATCCTCGCAAAAGTTTATGTTTTTTTTTTTTTTGAAAAACTAGACATTTCGTCGTAGTACACATTTAATTTCCTCTAGTAAGACATTTGTAGAGTTATGTTGGGAGTATATGGATGTAACAATTGAAGCATTTATTCAAAGACTTGGCAATGCTGCACAGATGCTTACATGGTGGAACTCAAAGTGCTGCAGAGTCGTTAAGAAGCGTAATGTGATAACGGCTGCCAAAAAGCATTTTTGTACAAAAAATGCATACTTGAATAAGGTGTCTGCAAAGCCACAGCTCCATGCAATCAAGGAAACATTATAAAGTATGATTCTGAAGAAAATTGGAATATGTCCTGGGAAGAACTGCATTGAGCATATGAAAAAAACTGAAGAGATTAAAATCCGGAAGCGGTAGAAGGAATAAAACAAATGCAGAAAAAAACAATAATTGGCTAAAAGGAAACTTGAGGATCGTTAAAAAAAGCAGGAGAACCCGGAGAACCCATCATATGGTCCGGGAATGTACTAAGGTTTGGAAAATTTATATTATAGAGGTTGAATTCGACTCGGGGGCATTACCAGAAAGGAAGTACCCGTATAAGATTGCAAACGTTTGCTGGCACTAGCGCTAAACGTAGGGCTACAAAGGAGCTAACGAAGAAGATATAATACATACAAAAGATATCATAGTAGTAGAAAAACATTTCGTTACAAATCCCTTTAAGAAGTTCTTGAAGTTTTTTGCCCTACATTAAATTTTTACCAGCCTGTTTCATGAATGTGGCTAATTCTGCTCTTTTACTATACAGAGTTTAAAAAAATTTTGTTACAAATTTTAAGATTTTGTCTGTATGTATATATGTGTGTTTTTTTTTTTAATTGAAAATTAAAAACCAAATAACCAACTTTAACCAAACTAATGTAAAATCTTCATTTGACGGAATGTAACAATGGAAATGTAAGGTCGAATTTTGAAAATAAATGTCTAACTTGAGTGTCTAACCAAATAAGTAACTTATTGCAAGTATAGCCCAACCTCGCATGTCCGGTCTGAGGGTTCTTCACAATAACGTAACAGTTCAATAATTCAACGAATAACAGGTAAAAAATTATTTTTAATGTTGTCATTTACACTGTTCTTTGTTGAACGCATTATGAAAAACTTGAGATTGGACGTGTATATTCGAACCAAACTGGCAGCAAATCAGTTATTTGTTATCCGAATTCAAAATTTAAAATATCATTGAATTTTTGTTACATTTTCTAAAGAAAGTTAGTTTTGTTACTTTAATGTAAAATTAGTACATTTAGATGTATTTTACTTCACGTATTTTGACAGGCATCTGAAAATTTATTTTTAACAATTGAACAAAATATCATGTAATTTTTTGATAAAATTCCTACTAATACTTATTTTTTAGATTTCTTGTAAAACTGGTACTTTTGAAAACAATACTTTAGTTTAAATATATTGGCCGCCATTATGAAATTTCATTTTAAATTTTACCAAACGTTTTCATTTATACGTCTAGTCAACGTAAACAGTCTACTGTTAAGTTTTTTTACTAAAGGAGGTTGAATAGTTTTGAAACTTAATAAAATAAATAAAAAAGCACATATAAACAGACCGATGGTAAATAATAAGATGTAGACCATTGGTTGCATTTATTATTTGCTCCTCTTGTTCCAAGGAAAAATATCACAAATTTCGTAGTGAGAGTTTTGAAACATCCTGTAATACGAAACGGTGGATTTGACACCTTCTCAAATACTCATATCCTGGATACATCACGGTTACAGTTTGTTTACTTTAACCAGAATGCAGTCTTACGTGTTGAAATAGTTACACAAACACCTAGGAGAGAGAGCCAGGATTGCTATGCCAAAAACGTGTTTTTTAAAGCGTAACAGCAGCAAAAAAAGAAAATTATATAAATGAAAAATGTTTCTACCAACTCATCAACTCACTTATATTTCAGTGGCCTTAAAAATAAACTTAAACCAACAACTTTGTTTAATGAAATAAAACATAGTAATGTTACACATTGTTTACACGTTGTTACACATCTGCGTATTCTGAGAAATAAATTACATACTTTCTCAGTTATAACTTTATGTTTCCACAGACTGTAACAGAATCAAAATTGACAGAGTTTTTAGACTCTTCCTATTGAACATTTCCGTGTGCCTCACCTACTCTTTATATGTACAATCTTCTGAGATTTTCCATGAAATAAATAATTATAACATCATAAACATGCCATTAAACTGGAATATAATGTTCTAAAATTCGTAAAATAATTAATGCAAAACTAAATCCAAACGGTGAGAATATGTTTATAGTTTAAATTTAAATATCTTAAAAGCTCAAATGTATTACACATTTTTGTTATTTTTATTTTATCTTTATTTAACAGCAATCAAACAATGAATTGTAACATATGTAATTTTATACGCAAGTTACAACAAATTTTCAATATGTGAGAACAATTTTATTCTGTCCTAAATTTGAATATTTGAATGAAAATTTAAAATGGCACATACGTAAATTTTACATATAGTTACATAAGTAAAAAACTTCTTTACCAAATAGTCTTGTCAAAATCTAAACGAAAACATATTGTACTGTATTTATTTAATTTTTGAAGGAGATGCAGATTTCAAACTTGAAAATGTTGACTCATTAATGAAGGACAGATGAAATATTATTTAATTATTGATTCTATATCTGTCCAGGGCCATTGCTCAGTGTGGGAAGGGAAAATCTGTTCTCAGTTAATCTTTCTATCAAATGTTCTAAAATTATCAATAAGTGCAAAATATAACGGGGTATTTAATCTTTTCAGAGTCATCGATGTTTTAGTTTCTTCTTTGATTTTTTTATCCTGGTGCAAACAGATGTGTGCTGGTGTAATATATTTTACATTTTACAGCGCCGCCACTATAGACTTTCATTCTAGAAGTCAAGCAACAATGTATAGCACATATATTTATTGCAAAATATTTTATTGAACCTATATCTATGTTCAGTTTTACTACAATGGGTTGAGTCGTGTATTATTATTTGACAATTTAATTTTAGAGCATGTGTTGATTTTTGGTTGGATGATGTATAAAACTCAATTTAAATACCAGGATTTAAAAGTAAAAGAAACGTTAAAAATTGAAAATTGTGAAATATTGATATGAAAGTGTTTTAAGGATGCAAATGCTATTTATAGATAATTTTAAGTTAATTTAATAAAATAATAGTAGACTTAGTTTATACGGACATTAGCAAGGCTAATGTCGATGTGTTTGCGGAAGACTAGTTAAGCAATATAGCTCCGGGGTCGGGCAACAAACACAATCAAAACTGCTATATCATTAGGCACCGTCCGATTTGTAGGCTGGGGGCAATTTTTTTGTTGGTAACTTCACCATCGAGCTTCTCAACTGATTAGAATAGTTAATTTTCCCTTAAACACATCTTCAGAACATTTATTGCATTTAAATGGTAAAATGTGAAGTACTTCTAGGTTATAGAAATTTTAAATACATTTTCTAAGATTGGAAATTAAGTTTCAAATTTTAATGATTATTATATAAGTTCTTACCTGTATTTTATCTCTCTAGCAAGTTAACTAGAGAGAGATAACAGATAACAGACCTGACGTTTTACACATAAAACGTCTCATGATAATATTAATATAACATCACAAATGTAAAAGTACATATTTTAAGAAAATACCGGAATAGTTTGACAAAAGGAATGTTAAATCCTTAAAAGCTATGTTTCAGATTTGGCTCACTAGTGATTGTCTACTTAAGTATTAAATATATTTTTAAATAAACTTGATTCAGAACCGGCCGAAAATACTATTGAAATGAACGGGTCTTCTCGTGAAAGAATGGTTTCTTGTTAAGTTCAAAGTGATTGTAAATAAAAGAAGTATTTATGAGACGCATAAATTAAAAAATAACACAAAATATAAAGCCTATACTGGTTAATGTATAACAAAAACTCAGCTTACCGAATGAACTTCATGAATTATAATTTATAATTATATTTTAAAGAGGATAAGATTTCATCCGTAAATAATGTTATGCCTGGTTGATAATAAGCCACAGCATTAATATGATTAGTGCAAAAAGACAAGAATGTATATTAGATAAAATTATACATGAACAACTTAAAACTTCACGAGAATGAAATTTATGGTTAATTAATGGTTCCGTATAATACAAATCAACCAACTGGAAGATTCTTTTACCTGATATCCAGCTATTGGAATTATAATTAGAAACCTTATTTATTTGTGTTATGTCTTAGAGAATCTCCATTGCACATTGCAGGTCTAAATATAAACTTTTCATATAATATAAATATATAAATATTATCATTATTCCTACATGTCATTTATTGATACATGTCCTTATGTATATCCCATTTCAGTGTCCTAGTGCACTGATTTATGCCCAGTGTCCCGATAAGTGTCCTAGTGCTCTGATATATGCTCAGTGTCCTAATAAGTATCCTAGTGCACTGATATATGCCCAGTGTCCTGATAAGTGTACTATTGCACTGATATATGCCCAGTGTCCTGATAAGTGTACTATTGCACTGATATATGCCCAGTGTCCCGATAAGTGTCCTAGTGCTCTGATATATGCTCAGTGTTCTAATAAGTATCCTAGTGCACTGATATATGCCCAGTGTCCTGATAAGTGTACTATTGCACTGATATATGCCCAGTGTCCTGATAAGTGTACTATTGCACTGATATATGCCCAGTGTCCTGATAAGTGTACTATTGCACTGATATATGCCCAGTGTCCCGATAAGTGTCCTAGTGCTCTGATATATGCTCAGTGTCCTAATAAGTATCCTAGTGCACTGATATATGCCCAGTGTCCTGATAAGTGTACTATTGCACTGATATATGCCCAGTGTCCCGATAAGTGTCCTAGTGCTCTGATATATGCTCAGTGTCCTAATAAGTATCCTAGTGCACTGATATATGCCCAGTGTCCTGATAAGTGTACTATTGCACTGATATATGCCCAGTGTCCCGATAAGTGTCCTAGTGCTCTGATATATGCTCAGTGTCCTAATAAGTATCCTAGTGCACTGATATATGCCCAGTGTCCTGATAAGTGTACTATTGCACTGATATATGCCCAGTGTCCTGATAAGTGTACTATTGCACTGATATATGCCCAGTGTCCTGATAAGTGTCCTAGTGCTCTAATATATGCCCAGTGTCCTGGTGTATGTCCTAAGAGCTCTGATATATGCCCAGTGTCCTGGTGTATGTCCTAAGTGCCCTGATATATGTTCCAAATCTTTATAAATATGTGCACATAAAAAAACGAAATTGTTGTAAATAATGTTTAACTATATATATTCGAAATATGTTAATTACATTTTTTAAGGTTTATTTTTCATTTAATAAATATTAACATATCGTAATATTCATGCCTCACTGATTGCAACTGAGAATGGTATTCTTTCTTTGGAGGTAAAATACCTCATAAGTCTGTGATGCGAAGAGTAATTTTGTTATTTGTGTAAGATAAAGGGAAACGTTACTTAATGATTACCATTAGTTATTTTTATATAGTTAATACTTCTATATTATCGTTGTGGGTTTGTGATGTTGGAAAACGTTACCGGTCTGATTAACAACTTTTGTTAGTTGATAAGCGGTGGCCTAACGTTGTGACAATCGTTGCCTTGTTTTGGACATAAGATTTAAAAATACTCACATTGAATATCCAAATTATATGAATAATTTCCCCGCATAGTTTATAAAATCTGTGTGCGGGAATGAGTTAGACGGTTTAGCGAATGTGTACAATCCTGTATAAAAAACATTATTTAACGAAATTGAGCTATGCCATTGGACTAGAAATCTTGGACAAATTAAAAAACCATACAAACGTAATCGGATGTCATTAATGTACTGTGCTAATTTCTGTGATATCTGTGAATAATATCGCATTTTCCAAAATATATGTACTCTTGTTATAAAGATGTTGGAAAATCTAACTTATTTCAATTATATTTCATTAGCTTAAAACGAACTCCCTGATTGATCTGTGTTTACTTGTACCCATCATGCTTGATTGTCTGGCGAACATATGTGGCATATTCCTCGTACCGTCATCCGCAGGAATCTACTCGATATATCCTCACTGTACAGCTAAACTACCACACACCATTGCAGACTCTGACTGGGTACAGCTAAACTGCCACATTGTGGTCGATTCTGCTGGAGAATGTTTGAGGTAATGTTCCATGTACAATCAATCACCTTCAGAAATCATCTCGGGAGCTCCCCAGTTTATAGCTAAACTGCCACATTGTGGTCGATTCTGCTGGAGAATGTTTGTGGTAATGTTCCACGTACAATCACCTTCAGGAATCATCTCGGGAGCTCCCCAGTTTATAGCTAAACTGCCACATTGTGGTCGATTCTGCTGGAGAATATTTGTGGTATATTCAACGTACAGTCATCCGTAGGAATGTTCTCGGGATCTCCCCACTGCACAGCTAAAGTGCCACACCATGGTCGACTCTGCCTGGGGGACAGCGAGATATATTATCTTCCTCGACATATTTATGACGATTCCAAGTAACGGTCCACAGCCACAAGCACATAGAGATGTGGTCGACTGGGTTTTGCCCGTAGTTCCCGGTATCCGTGGCTCATTTCGTGTATCCAGAACTTTCTGCTCGTTGCTTCCTCTACACTAATGACGGAAGGCATGTGATATCTTGTCACTCAGTTGGTAGACTATGTACTTTTTGACATATCATTATCTGAAATAAACTTATCTTCTGTGATGACGACATCGTGAAAAATAAGGTTTTATACTTCAACATAGGCTATGACCATTTCTGGGTATCGACTGTTAGTGAAGTCGTCCTGTATAAATGTGTCTTTATTCAAATATATTGTCATAAAAACGGTGGCAAATTGGATTTGACGATTTGATTACGACTTTTATCCCATTTCGTAAGGATGTGCATAAGAGAAAACCATGAAAAGGACCAAGTACTTCCTTTTTTCTTATATAAAAAGGCAAATCTATTTTTAAGCCTTGTTCGCCCCGTCCTCATGAGCCACTCTCCTGTGCAAGGATGTTATAAAAAGAATAAGAGAGAGTCAATACATTACAAAGTCAATGGTACTAACAAAAAAACTGCACGGACAGGATTTGAACGCTATCTCTAACCATGATCCAAAGTCAGACGTCTTAGACCGCTCCACCATCGGTACTCCTTACTTGTTTAATCTGATAAAGGGAATTTTCTATAAATTTCTATTTTAGACTGTTTAGAACTATATCAGGGTACACTTAAAAGTAACAAATCAGTGGAGATGTGAGACACATGATTGCTGTTAAAAATCTCTGTATTATAAATTTAAATTTTCAAATCATTATAACCTGAAATCTATCTATAACTGATATTTAGTGAAATACGTATTTTAGAGATCACTATCAAAAAGAAGATATTACACAAACTATTGTGCCACACCACAAGTTGAGAAGACGGTGAATGGCTGGTTGTCGCATTGCAAACCGACTCACAAGTAGGTTGTTGGCCGGTCTGTCGTGCCACACTACAAGTTGAAAAGACGGTGAATGGCTGGTTGTCGCATTGCAAACCGACTCACAAGTAGGTTGTTGGCCGGTCTGCCGTGCCACACTACAAGTTAAAAAGACGGTGAATGGCTGGTTGTCGCATTGCAAACCGACACACAAGTAGGTTGTTGGCCGGTCTGTCGTGCCACACTACAAGTTGAAAAGACGGCGAATGGCTGGTTGTCGCATTGCAAACCGACTCACAAGTAGGTTGTTGGCCGGTCTGCCGTGCCACACTACAAGTTGAAAAGACGGTGAATGGCTGGTTGTCGCATTGCAAACCGACACACAAGTAGGTTGTTGGCCGGTCTGTCGTGCCACACTACAAGTTGAAAAGACGGTGAATGGCTGGTTGTCGCATTGCAAACCGACACACAAGTAGGTTGTTGGCCCGTCTGCCGTGCCACACTACAAGTTAAAAAAGACGGTGAATGGCTGGATTGTCGCATTGCAAACCGACACACAAGTAGGTTGTTGGCCCGTCTGCCGTGCCACACTACAAGTTAAAAAGACGGTGAATGGCTGGTTGTCGCATTGCAAACCGACACACAAGTAGGTTGTTGGCCCGTCTGCCGTGCCACACTACAAGTTAAAAAGCCGGTGAATGGCTGGTTGTCGCATTGCAAACCGACACACAAGTAGGTTGTTGGCCCGTCTGCCGTGCCACACTACAAGTTAAAAAGACGGTGAATGGCTGGTTGTCGCATTGCAAACCGACACACAAGTAGGTTGTTGGCCGGTCTGCCGTGCCACACCACAGTTCACAAGACGGTGAATGGCTGGTTGTCGCATTGCAAACCGACACACAAGTAGGTTGTTGGCCGGTCTGCCGTGCCACACCACAGTTCACAAGACGGTGAATGGCTGGTCTGTCGCGTCGCGTTGACTGTTTATCGCTCGTCCGCTAAGCATGTTTGTCTACGTGTAACGCGTTCGACCAAGACCGGTAGCTAAATGCTCGCCCCTCGGGCGCTACATGCCATTCCAGTCTCATACATATTCCTGCACCCCGGGCCGCTAGCCGCTGCCTCGCTCCACAGCTCCTAACCCTTCATTAATATTAATGACACCAAAAGCTGATTTAAAAAGTCAAAATACACGGCAACTCAATTCTCAGAAGTCGGTGTCGTTTTTTACGTGTAGGAATCAGCGTCGGCTTTCACCGACTTGACACCGGCACATCTCCAGTGTCAGCCGGCCTGCCTATCTTCACGACCATTTTTAATATTATGACTTTTTAATAAGCAACTTCACTCACGGGAACTTTGGAGTCCCTATTTATGTTTTGTATGCACTGACAGGCAAGTATTGTAATTGTAACAGGCAGTAATATTTTTCTTTACATATCACCTTAACAGTTAAAATTAGTAATTTTATATTTTACTTAGTTAGGTTTAATAGAATACTGTCCAGATAAAAATCTTCCAAAATTAAGATAAAATACAGTAAAGTAAAGTAAAGATATTTTACCAGGCGAGGTTAGGGGTAATAAGCTCTCTCTACCACTTAACCTGGGAACCAACAGCTTAGAAGTGATTTCAGAACCACCACCAATGGTCAGGCAGGCGGACTGCTTGCAAGGACAGGATCGCTCAGCGGTCACCCATCCAAGCAGCAGCGACGTTACTTGATCTGGTTATCTTGCGAGAACCGTTGTACCCGCTACACTGTGCCGTTAGCAGATAAATTAATTAAGATAAAGTTAAATACGTATTTTAAATTTTGTGGAACAAGATGAAACATGTTTATGAATGAATATATGTTCTACTACCAGTTTGAACGCAAAGATTTACAACACACGAAATCATTTTCATTTAAATGCGAAATTACGACCTCATACAGTATTGCCATACGCCTTTATTACACGTCAGTTTACGTTGTGCCTTTATTAAACGTCAGTTTACGTTGTGCCTTTATTACACGGTCAGTTTCTTTGATTGTAGCTATTTCCCTATGACAAAAGCCTTTTTGAGAGAGCAGGACTTGTATCAGAGATATATACGTGGCCGTGAAATAACGATCTTACAGTTAATTTCTCACTCATACAATATGTCCCAGTGAAAACCTGATTTCTCCTTTGCAGTATTCTAAAGAAAATATTATTGGTTGAAACGGTTTTGAATTATCAACGGAACCTCTACAGTGCCAAAGGATTATTTTCTTTCATTTTTGTGAACACATGAGAAGTATAACATTAACATACTCCCTTTACGTACACTACTTATAAAAACACATGAAACCTTCTACACATTTACCAAGAAAATAGTCTGGACAAAATGTCGTTCTTTCACTTACGCCTTACTTTATCATTACTTAACAAACATCTATCTCCTTGGTGTCATAACAAAATTGATTGATAATTAGGTATTAGAATTTTATGGCAACTCTTAATTTATTGGAAGTTGGAAACCATAGCAATATCGAATTGATTATAAGAATTCTGCCTGGATCCCCTGTCCAAAATGATAAGCAGCAGCTCTACCCAAAGTGTCCGAAGAATGCCTCTGCCAGATCTACACGGAGGTAATCATACTACACATATGTCCTCGGGATCTTCGAGATTTTTCTTGTGTGGAGAACTCAATACATCCAAAATCTAAAATAATTCCATTGTGTTTTATAACTAGAATGGAGTTTCAACTGAATAGAAAATATTGGGAGAATACATAGAATGCAATCTGTGGATGTATAGACTTCATAATTATGTTTAGAATGTAAAAATATTCAGACAATGCTGAAAATGTTATTTTTCTCTTTTAAAGTGAATAAATTGGAATAACAAGCGATTCCAGTATTAATATTTAAAAGTGGGGAAGAGGCCGAGCGAGCTATTAGGCTACGATATCTTACACACGCCAGGTTTGTCTGTATTCAGTTCTCTCTTAAGTACTGTCCTCATGATTATCCTGATCCGGTCTGAGAGGTGTTTATGAGTGATGTAACAAAACAATCAGATCAACCAGCAAACTTGCCATCATGTATTCTCCGAGTTTCATGCACTGTCTATAAGGTATCCCCATTTCGTCTATTTCGAAGCCGGCCATGCTTTTAAGAACCATAAATTTTGACGACATCCCTAGATTTATTTTTATAAATATATTTCATATGGCCACTTCTGTGCTTCTGTCGCTGTTTGGATGGTTTTACTGACAAGTGAATTTCCTTCCATCGGATAAGTACGTGGATTCCACATAAGATACTTTCCGGGTGATTTACAGTTATGAAGACGAATGCCTGTTGTTAGTGTCGAATAAATCATTCAGGAAGATCGTAAGTAGTTGTGACTATAAGAGGTTTTGAGATGTGATTTGATTACAAAAAAGTTCAATATTGTTTTTTTTGCATTGACAGATTCTTTGGTTAAACATCGAGTTCAGTAATTAATACTAGATCATAATTTTTAGGATATTCGGAATGCGTACCTTCTTACGTCTGATGAACACATTAGAATGGATTCCTAGAAGTTTATATTTTTATAAAATTCCAGCACTCCATGAAAGTCAATAGCGCAACTATTTCTGTGATGTCAAGTGGGGTCAACGGATGGTCTAGAGCAGAGGTTCCCAAACTGTGGTACGCGAGACGTTGCCAGGGGGTACCTGAGCAGGACCACGCCAGTTTCCTATTAATATGTTCCGGCTGATGCGAGGGAAATTTTGTCTATCGTCTGCAAAGTGTGTGGTTTTAAGCGTGTGTCTTACTGCCATATTATTCGTGTTATTTTGTTCATTACTTCATAGACAGTGTTTGTTATAGCGATATTTATAAGTGGTTAAGCAAGTCTTCAAACGTTAAGAAAAAGCAAAGAGTTTCATCATCACTTGAAGAAGGTAATTTTACTCCTGTACCTAGTACATCTTCATCAAAAGATCTAAGTTCTTCTGTGTGTTCTGCGAAGCCATTAGGTAAACAAACGTGCGTACAAAAAAGGCGTAAATATGATACCAGCTACTTGTCTTATGGATTTACTTATAATGAGGTCCATGACAATGAAGTTAGGCCACAATGTGTAATTTGTATCGAAACACTTTCTCACCATGCAATGAAACCATCTCTTTTAAAGTGTAATTTCCTAACAAAACATAAAATTACAAAGAAAGCCAATGGATTTTTTCAAAAATAAGGAAGCTTCATTAAAAGGCAGCAAGACAAATATTAATTCTTTTACTAGTTTGAATTTAAAAGCGGTTGAGGCTTCCTTTAAATGTATTCTTATAATTGCTCAAGAGGGCAAACCACATACCATTGGGGAAACATTAATACTGCCAGCAACTAAAGACATTGTGTCAACCATGTTAGGCCAAAATGAGGATAAACAGATTCACTTTCGCTTTCTAACAATACAGTTTCAAGAAGAATAAGTGACATGGCTGCTAATGTGAAGGAAACATTACTCTTGAAAATAAAAAAGCAAATATTTTGCTATTCAAATTGATGAAACAACTGACGTAACTAACATGGCTCAGCTATGTTATGTTAGGTACGAAGATGGAAATACTGTCAGAGAAGACATGTTATTTTGCCAAAACTTGCCTTCGTTTTTGAACTTCGACTTGAAATATTGATTTTTCTATCCGACACAGACATTCAGTATCGTGACCGTTTTTCAGATGAATTATGGTTGAGCCGATTGGCTTATTTGGCAGACATATTCAGTATGTTAAATTATGTTAACAGGAAACTGCAAGGAAGCATAACAACCCATTCCAAGTTATGGACAAAATCAATAGCGTGAAACTAAAACTAAGATTTGCAGAAGGGGAATCAAAGAAAAGCCAAGTGTCATTGTTCCCATCTCTTGAATCTTTTATTAAAGAGAACGAACTTTTCCTAGTCAAACAATTTCAATGACATATCAGATCATTGTAGCTCCCTCCAAGCTAGCTTCACAAAATACTTTCAAGAAGATCTGAGTTCATACTCGTGGATTAAAAACCCCTTGGCTGAAATTGAGAAAATTGTTCCAAACAGCTTTTCTCTGAAACTCCAAGAGGAAATTCTGGAGTTAAACTGCTATTCTGATCTGGAAGAAGTATTTAACAAAACCACACTTATTGATTTTGGGATCAAACTACGTTCAGAGTATGGTGAAATTGCTGACAAAGCAGTTTAGTTTCTACTACCATTCCGAACTTCCTATCTATGTGAGGCGGGATTCTCACATCTGCTGTACATCAAAAATAAATACAGGAACCGAATGCAAATAGTGGAATGTGATCTCAGACTCAATTTAAGCCTAATTATGCCAGACATCAGCATTTTAAGCCATTCCATTCAAAGTCATCCCTCACATTGAATAACTGATGATAACTATACGAATATTTTCATTATGCGACATCCACAATTCTCAATTTTGTATTTTGTAATTTGATTATAATTAAATATATGTATTAATACAGTTTCTTGCATTTTATTATTCCTACCTAACAAGTTTTAATACAGATAACTAAAAACTAAATATATAAAATTTGTATTATAATGCATTACGGATCTGTTACTCCTATTGCATTTTATCTTTGAAATTCAGATTTTATAACATACGAGTAATTATAATTGTATATAAAACGAAAGTAAGAAAAGGCAAACTAATGATGCATATACAATTTAAAATATATGTGTTATGGGCCAAGGGGTACGCCACAATACATAGTACAAACTAAGGGGTACCTCACCAAAAAAGATTGGGAACCGCTGGTCTAGAGTATTGAGTTCGTAGACTTAGTAAAATCATCTCCCCAGTTGTCTTCCCAAGCTGTAACGAGCATGCAGTCTCAGTTCCCAATTCTGGTTTCTTACTCATTTCCCTCTAAAATAGCTCCTTACGAGAAACTTTGGTATGTAAAATTAATATTGCTGTTTCAAAGAGAGGAAATCAGCATACTAACCAAGTTGCCACCCGTTTACAGTGAATTTAAGTTTATAGTATAATTTGCTTGAGAAAACACTTACAATCGCATACTTATCGGTTGTACCCTTCCTGAACAAGCTGGTCTTAATGCTTCTGGCAAAATTTCAGAGGAGGTGGGTACTAAAAACTCAAATTAAAACATTAATTCTTTGTTGGAAGTTCGTTTTTTACAATGGAAGGATTGTGAAGGAAACAGGAATTTTCCGGTCGCTTACTATCGTTCAGTGATACAAACAAATCAGTAATATTACGTTTAAAAATCTGATCTCTTCCTCAGGTGTAGCTATTCTAACACATAATTATAAACTAGGTTAAAATAAACACATCATACTAGAGCGATGTGACAAGCATAAGTCAGGAATCACAACAAGCATGTTGTGTGTCAACTCCATGCACACTAACTCTAAGAAATGGACTTAATAAAGCAGAACACATCCCTAATTATTACAACTCAACTACAGATAAAGACCACAATAGGTGTGCACTAGCCTACCAACTACATAGAACATAGTTGACACACATATATCTTTGTTGTGATTCATGACGCATGCGTGTCACAACACACATGTATGGTATAAATTGTATATTTAAGCTAGATTGAAGTTATGTGTTAGGTTAGCTATTCACCCGAGGAAGAGATCATATTGCAGATTTATAAAAGCAGTATTACTGATTTTTTGTATCACTGAAAAAACGTCCGAAAGATTCCTGTTTCCTTCACAACATCAGTTACATTTACTAACGGAATGGTTTCAGACAAATTTATTTGACTCCCCAAAAGTAACGAACTTTGATTTTATTCTCTTTAATGTTTCTACAGGTAACACACACAGTATGTGGTTTATCTATTCAAACGCTATTGTTATTGAGCCACAACGTGGTAATGTTCCCTGAAGAGACGTCCGGTAAACGTAAACAAGAACTTCAATGTGATCACCCTTTCACCATACCTTTCTGTTCTATTGTAGGAATTTTGAACGTGAGTGAGATACTTCTAATCCCACATATTGTTACAGATGGGAAATACACTTAGTCAAAAATAACCCAATGATCTCTGATCTGTAGTTGATACAATATTTTAAGCTTAAAAATTATATGTACTACTAAATATAGTAGACAGTCTTTAAACGAGCAGGCTTTATGGGAGATGAATGCAAGAAACTTCAAATCGATACAGCTCGTTCACCGATTACTTAAAAAAATATGAGTCGTATAACCTTTGAATCGAATCAAAACTTGGAAAAGAATATTTACCAAAATTTTATTTTCATCCTGTATTGGTATCATCTATTTGTCATATGTAGTATTTTATTATTATTATAAATTTACGTTTTTCCTCCTCAGCTAATGGATTGTACTGATGTATCTTGTCTAGCTAAATAGATAATATTCTCATTCATTCATTCATTCAGACTTACTTCACATGTAGAGTGTGTAATTGAATTAATGTTGACTAATAAGCTGCATTTACAATACATCAATACGTACTCGGGAAGTCTAGATGTCATCATTACATTTACTACTAGGAAACTGAACTGCACCCATATAGTACAGCTGTACGAATGTGCATGGGCTACCTCTATAGAATATTTAATATATACGAGAATAATAATATTTATTAGTTTTAATATTTATAGTAATATTTTCTACTAATTCATCTTATTAATTAATCTTAAATAAACAGAAAAAAGTATGTTACAGGAACGTCTTTGAAAATCACAATAATTTTAGTGTTATGTTTTAATATGAATAATCTCCAATTATAATTGCAAGATATTTTGTTTTACTGAACGAGTATTGATTTATTTTTTACACTAGTTATGTTTTGTTGTTGCACGGAATACAGAGAGTCCAGAAATAGAATTTAGGTTTTCATTATTACCAGTAAGCTAGGTTTTCACACTACATCATACTAGTCAAAAGAGGTTTTGATAAAATGTCTTCTTTAATATATTTATAAATATTAATGAACGCCATGAGAAAATAGATTTCAACAGAATTTGGCAGGCAAGGGTATTTTTTGAACACGAGTTTTATCTAAAAAAAATAATAAAAAAATTAATACTTTTTTTCCTATTAGCAAAATTTTAAAACATAAATTCCTTAAAATTAATTTTTGATTGTAAATTAAACCGTCTTTGAAAAAATACAAATGTTCTAATCATGGGAAATGCAGCGGGTAACTCTAGGTAGGAATAACTACATTCAGCATCTTTACCATTACAGCATTTTATTACTTATTCAATTTTGCATAACTTAATACATACTTTAATTATAAAATTAATGATCTATAAAACGTAATAAAGCATTGATATTTTATATTGTTAATGTAACAAAATATCGTAATCTGCATTCCCATTAAAATTTTATTTACTGTAAAACCGAAGTTAACTATTGTTGGAGATTAAAACAATGATCCAACATGTAGAAGATTGGAAGAATAAAATTATTTAATATGTATGCACCATATTTTTACACTATTTATTTGTATATTGCACTTATTGCAACTGTAAATACTAATGATACGATACTAGTACCTAGAAGAATATGGAATGAGTAAAACTTGTTTCCAGTACCTCAAATTGGAATCGGTGTACAGAATGTCAATGGATAAAATGAGTATCACTCGTAATCTTGACCTGCCTTTTATTTCACCCAGAGTAAGTACTGTACCAAACATAATAAAGTCAAATCAAATCAAATATCCTTTATTTCCATCAGACATGTAACATGCATTGGATTGCGTCATAAATATTATAAAAATACAAGTACAGTTTTTATATCTATATATACAGACTATTTACCAATAAATTCACTGAGGGTGTACAAACATTTTTCTATTAAAAAAGCCTTCAGTGTTCTTTTAAAGACCATTATATCATTTACATTCTTTAGGTGCACAGGAAGAGAATCATAAAAAATTACGGCATTATAAAAACAGTGATGTTTGAAAAAAGAGGTTGCATGGGGGGAATATTTAATTTGTTGCTATTCCAGAGATAGTGTTCGGACTGTGGAATTAGTGACTCGAAAATGCCCTGGTTTTGCTTAAAAAAGACCAATGTGTGGTAAATATAGATACTTGGAAAAGTAAGCAGATTGAACTTCTTAAAGTGTGATTTGCAGGATTCTGATTGACGGATGCCAGCAATAGCTCTCACCGCTTTCTTCTGCAAAAGAAAGACATGTTTTGTTCTGCAATTTTCAAAACCCCAAATTTCAACAGCGTATGAAAGGTAGGGATAAACCAATGCAAAATATGAAGTCAGAAGTACATCGGTGCCCGTGAAAGATGAAAGTCTACGAAGAACAAAAATACCAGCAAAGACTTTACGTGTGACATGATTTACATGAAAGGAGAAGCTAAGATTCCTATCAACAATTAGGCGTAAAAACTTGACCATTTGCTCAGAACAAACCTCTGTATCGCCAACCCAAACACTCAAAGAGTCATTGCGTCTTGATGAAATCGAAAAGTCCAGTAATGTACGAGTAGTTTTATCAGTATTCACGGCCAAACCATTACTCTGAAACCACACATAAAATATTATTATGTTCTTTCTTTTAAAATACGTTTCTCACTGATACCAGAAAAAAGTACAAATGTTCCGTCTTCTAGAAGAAACTACTTTTTAAATACCGCAAATGTTAAACATTGCATTTCCTCTTGCATAAGTCCTTAGAAACACTTAGGCTTTCTTTGCACCAAATCTAAATGATCTAAGGTGTATCCTAGTATAATATACTACTCTGTCTGACATTATAAACTAACAGTATACTGTAGTTTTGAATCTTCTAGAGTTTGTCTGTAAGTATAAAGATATCTACCAGGCAAATATAGGTCTAAGAAGCCCTCGCTAACACAACCTGGGGGTCAAGGGCTTTGAAGGTAACTTCTGAACCACCATCAATGGCCGGTCAGGCGGACTGCTTGCAAGGACAGGATCGTTCAGCGGTTACCCATCCAAGCAGCAGCCACGTTCGACATGGTGCTTGATCCGATAACCGCTGTACCCGCTACACAGCACCATTTGACATACTCAATGAAGTTGGAGAGCTCAAGTAACTTAGTCTGGACCATTTTAATGAGTTATGGCTAACAAGTTGAAACAATAGTGAACTGACATAAAAATAACAGTTTGTATGTATTAGTAACAATATCCATTCAAATTCCTGTATTTTCAAACCAAGATGTTTTACATTGTTAGTAGTACAATACACAGCAAGGGTTTTTCAAACTAAACAAGGTTTATAATTAGTTTACTTTAGTAAATGTTAAGAATATCTTTGTTTCGTGTTTTAGTGTCAGGCTATTATTTCGGAATATGTAACTAAATATCATATATTACAATTTGTATTATTGATGTACTTTAATTTGTTCGTGTAGTCTTTTGATGGAACAAGTTTTAAAAAGTAGATTATTTTTTATATAAAACATACACTGTTTTTTCAGTATTTGAGTACAGAGTGAATATTTTACACATACATGATTCAAAACACAAAAATAGGCTAAGGAAAGCAAGATATGAATCATGAAGAAGCCCACAATTCATACTTTTCCAATTTGATATCATAACGATCACCCTTTCCACAGTGTTTCTATGGCCGGTTATATTTGAGCCATACTAATTCTGTATTAAGACATCAAAATATCCCTAATTTAGTAAAGAGTACTTTTTGAATCATGACATTCCTGGCTTTTGAAAATGAAAAATGGGATGAATATGTGCTCTAGGATTCGTCAGTTGGCTGCCGTATGTTGTCATGTACACAGCGAGTCTCGACGTGTTCCAGTCTCGGGAGTATGATGTGCTGATTCCAGTTTCACATTACTACTTTCCAGGGTCTCGGGAGTATGGTGTGCTGATTCCAGTTTCACATTACTACTTTACAGGGTCTCGACAGTATGATGTGCTGATTCCAGTTTCACATTACTACTTTCCAGGGTCTCGACAGTATGATGTGCTGATTCCAGTTTCACATTACTACTTTCCAGGGTCTCGACAGTATGTTGTGCTGATTCCAGTTTCACATTACTACTTTCCAGGGTCTCTGGAGTAAGGTGTGCCGATTCCAGTTTCACACTACTACTTTCCAGGGTCTCGGGAGTATGGTGTGCTGATTCCAGTTTGACATTACCACTTTCCAGGGTCTCGGGAGTATGGTGTGCCGATTCCAGTTTCACACTACTACTTTCCAGGGTTTCGGGAGTATGGTGTGCTGATTCCAGTTTGACATTACCACTTTCCAGGGTCTCGGGAGTATGGTGTGCCGATTCAAGTTTCACATTACTACTTTACAGGGTCTCGACAGTATGTTGTGCTGATTCCAGTTTCACATTACTACTTTCCAGGGTCTCGACAGTATGTTGTGCTGATTCCAGTTTCACATTACTACTTTCCAGGGTCTCGGGAATAAGGTGTGCCGATTCCAGTTTCACACTACTACTTTCCAGGGTCTCGGGAGTATGGTGTGCTGATTCCAGTTTGACATTACCACTTTACAGGGTCTCGGGAGTATGGTGTGCTGATTCCAGTTTGACATTACCACTTTACAGGGTCTCGGGAGTATGGTGTGCCGATTCCAGTTTCACATTACTACTTTCCAGGGTCTCGGGAGTATGGTGTGCCGATTCCAGTTTCACATTACTACTTTCCAGGGTCTCGGGAGTATGGTGTGCCGATTCCAGTTTCACACTACTACTTTTCAGGGTCTCGGGAGTATGGTGTGCTGATTCCAGTTTCCGACTGTAATTCTCTATCAGGATGGATACGTTCTATTTGATTTGTCAGCTGGCTGCCATATGTAGACATATGCATAGCGAGTCTCGAAGTGATCCACGGTCTCGGTGGTAAGAGGGATGACCGTATGTTGACATAGGCAGTCAGCGAGTCCACCAGTAGCACTGTGGGCTATTAGCTAATAAAATGATGAACAAAAGGTGTATAAGAAAGAGTGAGGTAAAGTGGTAGCTGGACCGTAACATGGCGATTGGTCATGGACAATTTTACCAGTCCAGTTCCCCGACAACGTCCGCTGCGCTATTCCTCCATTGAGTGTCGCTGTCTGTCGCTCGTCGTGGGTCGCCTTCCTTCAGGACACAGTCATTCTTGAAAACGCATCAGCGTAGTAGTCGCAGAACCATGGTTATACGTACTGAATTCACAGACCATTTTACGTACAATAGGCAAAGTTTGGAATAGGCAACAGGAATTTTGTCCACTCCGACTGGAACCCGAAGAGTCCAATTTGGATCAAAAAGTCAGTAAAATACAACTAAAACAATAACAGATTATAAGGCAAGGAAAGAAACTTTCCAAACAAAGGAGAATTTCCTTTGTTAGGCTTTGTCAGGGGGATTTATGGGTTTTTGTAACTCGTTAGTCACCTTTTGCTGTGGCAGTTTTAACTTATATTCTGGACTGTACAATACGCTTAATATTTATAAATGATTAAAACTTATCGCCTATTTATTTAGATAATGCACCATTTAAGCGATAAATAGTAAAAATAACTCTGCATAAATGTATCTAATGACGATGTGAATCAGCAGAACGTGTATAAACTCGGTTGCTCCACCGTGCTTAGAGATCGTGTCTATCACATCATAGTGCACTAAATTGTGTATCTGATGAGACAATGAGACCACACTTCACCTATTTATAGATGTCTCTGATGTCGAAACGATGTAAATATTTCGTTTCAACCTTATCGTCGTCAATGTTTTTGGATCTCTTCAGACGAATATGACTTTAGATTTCAGGAGTCAAGTCTAAGACACCCTCAGATACCAGACGCTGCAATAAAAGGAAGGTAACTAGAGACCCAAAATTTCAACCCTCCTTATAGATTTAGTCCCCATATTAGTTGGGTTTTCTATAAGCGATGAGGTAAATTACACAAAACAAGAGTTTCAAGTTTGCTTTGTTTTTTCTTTAGACTAACCAACACAGAATTATAACTACAAGCTTAGTTGGTAGTAACAGACTAGTAACAGTACACTAATAAGCCAATAGACTATAACTGCCTACCATTCTACCTTTATCCTAACTACCTCTCCTCTGTAATTTATACTGTCTTTCCGTTATCCTCTTTAAAGTACAAGGCACAAAAAATATTCTCTCATTCCTAGAATTCAAAGGATGGCATAAAACTTCTAATTGCATCCTTTAGCTTGGGGTCTGGTATAACAAACTTCATGATTGTAACTTAATGTCTGATTATGGTTATATAAAATACATTTCTTCCAATTTCGCTTTCCATATGCTTTGCAGTGTATTTAAAAAAATTATACCACTTCGCCTTTTCTCTACTTCCAATATTCAATACTTAAATTCTCCTCAAGTTGAAATATTTTTCACCTAACTTAATTTTGTGCCACGCCAATCTCTTCCTCTTAACAGTAGACTAAAATTCTTCCTAAATATATATATATATTCACGATTCTGTAAGTTGCAGGCTAATTTATCGGATACTGAATATTTTAAGAGTTAATAACACCGAAAAATACCATATACCATTTAACCCGTTCATAGGTTTAAATATTGAAAGTTCTCATTCGGTGTTGAGATGTATATTACAATATGAGCATATGAAGTTGTTCAATAACAAAGTAATTAATGTCCATTAAAAAACATAATAATTTTGGAATATCAAAATTCTTTTGTTCAAAAATTTGTAGTGTAACTATGAAAGGACATTAAAATAGTTTAATTTAAATTCTTAATTTTTTTGTATCTCTATAGAACTTAAAGAGTACATAAAAGTTTATATATATATATATATATATATATATATATATATATATATATAATATATATACGAATCATGGTAAATAGTGTATCGAGTGTGAATGAAAATATTTAAATTACCTTGTCGTTATCAAATTTATTATCTTGTAAAAGTGTATTTAAACCAATTCAAATTCCAACTTATTCCCATCTCATTTCAATATATTTATTTTAACTAAGTAGTTGTCTCATTCAAATTTTAATTATATTTACTGTAATGTCAATTTTGTACTATTCCATATTCAACACTCAGTGTTAAAATATCAAATAATACCGCTGTATTCCATTTAAAAATAGTGGTTATACTTTGTTCACTTTACTCGTTTTGTAAATCATTAATTTCTTATACCCTATGAGCTACTCATGTTTGAACCCAAAGAAGACAAGAAGACCAAAATTCGTTAAGCTCTTTGCCTAGTGCATGTTTAATATGCTGTTTAATTTATTTGTGGCATTATTTTCTCAATTTATATTTTTGTAATATTTATTCTATTGCTATTTAGCTAATATTTATGCTAAATAGCTAATAAGTGTGCCTTATTAAACATTGGATATATGTGTTTCATTATGATTATTGTTATGTGATTATAATATATCGATGTTAATTTTGCAGTGATTATAATATATCGATGTTACTTTTGCAGCACCGTGTGTCCTGAGTCTCGGTTATATTTAGAAATTTCCAATTGCCAATGTTATTTGCATGTATTTTGTTTTGCACCTAAAAAGATAAAGCATCTTGTATCTTGTACACAAACGTATGCACCATTGACGTATGTTACCCTCTTTACTCCATATGTAGACATGTCGGTTTAACATGATTAAAAATAGTATTATTTTGCTATCGGAACTATTTATATAATTTTTGTTGGCAATGGTGATACTGTCCCTACTTGGAGGCCGAGCTCTAAAAACAGTTAGAAAGTGATGTATTGGAGTCGGAGAGACTTCCCTGTCAGTCACTGACATCCACATTGACTCCTTCGACGACGTGTAGCCGTGAAAACCTCTGTGATGGAATGGAGGAATTCGAGAAAGAATGGATTTCTGTAGTTCTCTAATCTTGTGATTCGCACCAGTCAGGTTCTCTTAATTTTCACTGGGTAATTTGATTTTATTGACTCTTACAGTACCGGAATTTTAACAACTAATTTACATAATTACACAGACATTTAATAAAAAACTAAGTTAACACAAACAAATTAACTGTAAAGTGGGATAACACTGTAAAACTATTATATAGTAAATAAAAGCAGTTTTTCCAATCTGTTGCCTATTCACGAATAACTGAATAAGGATGCTTTACAAGGACAGTTCTAATAATTTAGAAAAATCTTTCAGTTTATGTTTGTCAGGAAATGCTTTGTATACCCTCATCTGAAATGGAATGACTCTTCTGTAACTTCTTATAGGTTGAATATAATTTTAAAAAGTTATATTTTAACAAACTTAACATAAGTTGTCTTTCCAAAGAAAATTTATGATATCATATTTTATTGACAGAAGTGGGTCGTAAATATAAAAAGAAGTAAATTTTAAAATTGTAATTAGAAAGAAAACTTATTTCAGAATACCTCTAGTCTTAATGTTAAATATTTCCCTGATAATTCCTTTTTAATCCTTTTAGGGTGTACTGAATTTTTAATGACAACATTAATCTGCACCTCAAGTAGGAGTGTAGATATGGGTAGGAGATGCAAAGCCACAATTTGTTTTGTTCTCTGCGCTTAGTCCTGTAAGAACCTTTGCGCTGCTTCCGGAGGGACAGGATATTCAGGATGGTTAAGGTTAGAGAGTAGGGGCTTCATCCTATCGAGATCCATGAGGAAGAATTAGGGCACTACATCTCAAAGTCATGTCTCCCCGGAAAAGGGGAGGCCAACTCTGAACCAGCCTCTCCAGTCAAAGTAGACAGGGGATGGCACACACTTGTTGAGGCTAGCAAGAATCTCTGAGGTTAGGCAACAAACCCACCAACTCCAACAGTCATCTCCCGCAGTAGACTAGACCTATCGAATTGCCCATGAATCCCAGAATCTCGACATTTGCGGTTAGTGATGTGCCGCTTTTTGGACATCCATAAGGTTGCCCAGATTGAAGTGACACATCAGTTTTTGCTGTGCCCAGTGGTGGGTTCAACTGGAAGGTATAAACCAGCCAGAAGGGATCCCTGCTGGGTAAAAAAGCCACCGTTAAGGAAAGGCGTTACAGTTACCCGATGACAACATTCTTTCTATAGAGATCAGGCTTAGGAAAAATGCTGACAAGCTACCTGGTATACAAACTTTTGACGAGAGCTAGGTCCACAAATAATTTATTACAAATTAACTACGTCTCTCCAGACTATGTTTAAATCTTTTGAAACTAAAACCATTTGCTGTAAACATTTAGTAAAAAATACTTCGGTAAGGCTTACATTTAAATCTAGAACATCTTTATAAATGTTATACTATAGGATAGTCATATAAAAGGCTGCAAATAAAAATCCCTATGAAGTCCCATGAATTACTTGTCCCACTCAGGAAGAGAAAAGGCCTAAGCACTGTGCCCTGAGGCACTCCAAAGGGAAGCAGTGCACTATATTTGTTCTATTCTCAAGGCAGTTTTTGACCATTTATTGCCGAAATAAAGCCAAATCCAATGTTATGCGCTACCTGTTTTTTTATATAAGTCTTATTCGAAAGTTACAACTTTATCTATAAAAGGGGAAAAGCTATTGGAGCAGTAATGTTTTATGTTCTTCAGTGGTTTTTTATAATTTATTACGGATATTTTTCTCATATATCTCCAACTTTAAAATTCTTATTGATGAAGTCTGTTTAAGGATAAGTAATATTGCGGTAATATTACTTTACCTTGTCCACTCTGTTTCATCTTTGTAATAACGTCTCATTAGTTGGAGGTGAGAAACGATACTATTTTTTTCTGAAGAAGACGGTCAGTCATGGAAAGGTATGCTTTAAGACTAGTTGGCAATTCTAAATAAAATAATATTTACAATGGTTCGCATTCTCGGTCATTGGGATTGATAATATAAACTTTTACAATTTAAAAATTAAATTTTCTTTACATTTTGAGATGACTTTACCTATTTGTTGGACTGTCCAAAGCATACTAAGACTGTAAAAACTGATTCTCTATCATCTTGAATGTGCTTAGCCCGCTTTAAAATTGCAAATAAAAGTAGTAATTCTTTTGGCAACTTGATAAAACAAGTTTCATAAAATCCTCTTCTGTCCAGAATAAATTCAGGGTTTACCAGGATGTAATATACAAGTTGTACAGGTTATAAGGAAATGTTCTTATAAGCAGATTGTAGACATCTGTAGAAAGTTTGGAATATATAGCATTAGCAAATACTAAAACCATTACTTGGAAATATTTATATCATATTTTGCACATCAGCATGATATATATATATATATATATTTTAAGTGTATTACATTTTTTTATTTTATACAGTATTAAAGAATAGTCATATTTAAAAAGAAAGAACAGTCTGTTTTAATCCAAAAATTATGTATGTTACAGGTTGTAGTAACACTTTTTTATATCTCACAACATTTTAACAACATCCAAACTAAGTTATAGAAAATAAAAATCTTATTTAAAAATGCCTAAATACGTTCAAATTGTAATGTACAACCCTTTCAAATATGTATTATACATCTTTTGCTAAATAACAGTTTTAACGTGCAGTTCGGTGCCATCCCTAAGATTAAACATTACAAAATTTATATTATTCCATATACTCGAGTCATTAATTAAGATTAAGATAAGATTACGTATTAAATTTTATTAATAATGGGTTGTATACAGGAGTCATAAGTGGAAAATAAGTAAATAGAAATGCGTACAAAGAAAAATATATCTTTATAATGTGAATACAAGAGATAACACAAAGTAACATTGGCGAGAATCCGATTCCAGCCAATTTATTCTGACGTTATAAACTGGTACGTTCTTCTCATAGTCAGGTTATACATTAACCTACAGAAAAAAAACAATTATCATATTCTATAAAGAATATGATATAAAACCTGGTTATAAAACCAAAGGAGTTATTTCCTGTGTAAACTATTAGAAAAACACAAACAATTGGTAACTAAAAAAAATCGAAAGAAGTTTAGCAAGGTATTCCTTAGTACCTCGTGTTGGATTAAATGTGCACTGAAATTATTTAAATCTTTCTTAGTTCAATAATGTATTCTATTTACACCAGTAATATGGATCAGTAATGACAATCATATATTGCAAATTATTTCCCGTAATTTCATTATACTATAAAAATAATCAGGTAAACAACTTTAGTTGAGATAATAATAGTAAGACTTAATAAGAAATATTTTTTTCTAATCAGCACACTCAAAATATATTATTTGAACGAAAGTGGTTACATAAACACGTTTTTCTAAATATCACGTTTGGAAGGAAAGAAATGCATAGACCGACCCCTAAATGGGCGCGAGAATTACTGAATAAGTCTGTGGTTTTAAATAAGACTTTTATTCAATACTAGCTATTAGTATTCCCAGAACTTCCTACTAAACTTAGGTCACACAAACCAAAACCTATTAAATACTATGTTATTCATGGTTGCTGATGTTTATTGATTCTTGTAATAACTTTTTTATGATTTGCTGTCGTAAGTTCTCAAAATAACGAGTGAAGTTTTATTTGCCTTACAATAGCTTGAAATTTATCTTAACCTGTGGGATAACTTTAATTGGCCATCAAATTTATATATATGTATATATATATACCTTTAATAACAAAAATATTGTAATTATTTGGGATATTATTTCTCAATCCAAGTTCATTAACAAGTTCAGGTCCCATTCAACACTCTGTACACTAGAATAGTCCGATATCGGATATCCCGTTTGTTAAATTCACTGCAAATTTGCAAAATGAATGAGTCTCTGCAATTAGAGACTTTTTAAAACCGATTATGTTTTGTAACCTATTAAATGTGGGTATAAATATTAGAAAATGTTTTACATTTAACCTAAAACTAAAATGCTTCTTCTTTTATGAACACATCAATTTAAATTCAGCCGTTACATTTGAATTACCCTTATTATTACTGCAATCTTTCTTGGACCTCAGTGGTGGAATCATACATATATTCCTGCAGGCTTAGTAACAGCGAATCATCCAAAATATGATTAGGCCTACGCCCAGTGCAGGCTTCTAAGGCACTCCCTAGAAACCTATTTGAGACATGCCTTCATTTCAGCTGGCCTACGTATATTTATCAATAACATAAAATTCAAATATGTTTAATGCCATGTCATTAACCTAATGGACCATGTTTTAAACGTTTTATAAACAAGATCAGAAACAAAATCGCAAGCTTTATTAAGGTCATATAAATCATACAATTTTTGTCTGATGAGTACCAAGCTGATTACCAATATAAATTTTTAGTACTTTGAACTGATCTCTTTAGTTACCTTTAATGATTAAGAAACCACCCTTATAACATATTTGTCCTAAATAGAGTTCTTATTTAATAATACTTTCCCTAGTTATTTCATGGAATACTGGCGCACGAGAAATTTTTCATTTGTATATCTTTACAAAACCATTCATATAACGTTTGCGCCGTACCCAGATTTATAATAAACATTACACTTTGCATATTACCGAGGGTTTTAAAGAATTAAAATATATATTGTTACTTCTGTAAAGTTTATAAATTGGCTCATGGACATCTCTTCCACCAGGCCCTCAATATAGTTCGAAAGTCCTTAGTAATTAAAGCTTTCCTTAGTGGTAGGATAATGAACAATCTAAAGTGTTTAAACAATCTTCATGGCTTTAATTTTAGATTATCGCTACTCGTTCACTTAGTACAGCTTTTATATATCCACTGGCATTTAGATTATATAAATAAGATCAATCGAAATAACCAACACCTCTAAATCAATTTTCTAATCAAATAACAACTGTTTCATACTTGGAGAAACTATACGAAGGTGTTAAATATTTCAACACTTTTTAACTAAATAGCTTATTACATACAATCTCAAATGAAAGGTCTTGGTAAGACATAACCCCTGTTACAAACCAATTACAGGTGGGTTTTGATTTTATCCGTCAGTTAATATGAGAAAAAAAAGAATTGAAGGTGGATCAACTGTAAATAGGCCTTTTTTATTTTGCATCATCAAGACCTACTGCCTGGAAATTTGTGCGGCAAAGAACATCACACAAAAATTTAAGTTTACTTACATTGTCTCATTATTTATGAGTGAAATGATACAACTGCCTGAGAAAGGGTAGTTGGTAAATATTTTCTAGAGCATTGCTTGTGCTATATTAGGTTCGTTACATTTTTCAATAAATTCCAAAAATAATAAGTATAAGACCATTTGATTTCAAAATTAAAATCCTCTTTCCTCTAGGAAGCTTTACACCTTAGCCCTAATCCATGCTAAATTTTTAATTAAAGCTCAAAAAAATAGTCAAATAGTTTTCTTCTAAACTATGCGATAAATTACCACAATTGAGTACTTTAAAATTGTGTTTTACCTGATCAAACATTCAATGAATACAAAGTAATTTAAGCTTATACACGCATTGAAAGGCATAAATGAGAGAGAATTGCAGAATTGCACAATGTGCAACTAGAAAACAATGACGTGAGCAGCAGTTGGTAGCCTGCAATCAGGGTCCAAGTGAACATTGTCATTATCTAAGTGTACAGGTACAGCTAACGCGTTCCGGCGGATATTCCTTATACCTTACAAGGACTTGCCGTACACAATCACACCTTGCATGGTCCTATTTATTACCTTTTGTTTGTTCGCATAGAGACCATAAAGTACCGGGACCGCACCAATGCAGTAAACCCTACAGCGAATTTTAATGATTCAAGAGATTCGGGCCATGACTTGGGACTAACACGTAAGGAAGGCATTGAACACCATTTAAACCCTTACAGTACATAGGACATGTTTTACGAGATATGACATGTATTGGTGGATAATACGTACCATTAGATCGAAAGTCACCACACAAGCAGTAGATTCTAGTTACTGTCCTGCCACAGCTTTGTCTTATCACAGGGCCAAAACTTGGCCGCGTGCCCTTTATGATTCTAATGAAAGTTCCAGTGTGTAAGGAGTCTCATGGATCTGCTTTTCAAAACATTACCTCCTCCCGACATTATTTGAACAAGAAAACATGGAAGAATGTTGTGGATGTTGAAGGTTTAGAAGAGAAGCTATAATACTCATGAAAAACAGTAAATTATTACTTTAAATGTCATTCCTAATAAGAAGCAAAATATGTACACATAAACGTTCATAAAGCTAGTTCTGTTTTGGCAAATAAATTAATTACCTTTAACATTCCGGCCCTAGTTCTTTCACGTACCTACAGGGAACTTTGATTATCCTCATCCATCACTGTTACTGCAACAAAAAGAAAATTATAGAATAAGAAATAATTAGAAAACCCAAATTGCATGTAATACATGAAATACCAAAATGTTATCTCATTTAATAAAAACCGCGCATCTAGGGTTTGAATTCTGAGAAATTAGTGAAACCTAAAAATGTGTTAGTAACAACACTCACTAATATGAGTTTAAAAGACAACGTTTGCAACTCATTCAGAGAATTTTGTTCCATAGAAGTCAAACGCCACTCAAAATAAGTCCTCTTAAGAAGTCTACTAAATCAGATTACAGAGGAGGAGGTATTTAGAACAATCCTTTCTAAAACATTCATGTGGAACTGACAAAATTTCCGCCAAACTCTTAAAGCAAGTGTGCTATTACCTTTATCATCTCTTAACTTATCTTATTGACATCTCATTTCCAGAGGATGTTTCCAGATCCCGTTGAAGATGCGCTAGTGATAACATTGTTCAAAAAGGAAAATTGGACGTTCTTACCAAATATCGACAGAAATCATTACTGTTTACCTTATCCAAATCCTTTAAAAAAAGATGTTATGATTTATCTAAATAAAAATGTACTTCAACCGATTTGATTATCGGATTCATAAAAGAGTTGCACAATGTAGTTTCGTCATTTCGCAAGCTCTTACTTTGGCTAGTCAACAATAGGAATACCATTTCTATCGTCAAAGCCTTTAAAATTGTTTACTACAATAATTTCGGAACATAAGCTCCGAAAACTTAACTCTCTTGAGATCAGAGCAGTATCCCACTTTTGTATCTCTTCATATAAGAACTCTGGCAGTTTAAAGATTGAAACATGCAGGTTTTAAAATGAAACACTTTTAAATCATAAAAGTTTTCATAAGCTTTAGGTGTTTATTAATTTCAATTTTTAAAACATTGTAAGAATTTCATTGGAAAACATGCCGATTCTCCCGTGGACTTTTTTTCAAATGTTCTAATACTGGTCCATTTTTAACTCTAGAGCGCAAAATGTTGTATTTGTCTCACTTAACCAAAAGAATAGAAAGTTGTCTTTTTGATATTGTGCACTTAAATTCTGTTTTAATAGCATTTTTTTAGTTCAGACTTAATTAAGATTATATTTACTAAACTAAACTCAAACAATACTACAATCACGCGGACATTACGTTACATTAGAAACTACTAAATTGGCCGCAACCGTCCCACACCAGCTGACAGCTGCCACATCCACCATCAAAATAAAGAAAACACTACTATAATTATAGACGATTTCAAACTTCAGTTCAAACCAATTCAATGGAACAAAATTCAAAAGGTATTATACTGTATTTAAAATATGGTCAAGTAATACTTATTTTTAATAAATGGTTTCATAATTGTTTCTCTTCTCTGATGTAGATACATTGCTTATAAATAGAAATAAATACATTCCTGTGATACATACTTTTATTTATGGAGGTTTTGCTGTGGACATTATTTATAGCACCACTTTCAAAGGTAATCTACTTTATACATACTAAGCAGACAAGGAAATGTAACACACGAGAATTGTTACTTAGTTGTATTGTTTCTTAGACAAGTTCAATTCTGTTTCTTTTGAAATCTTGTTGTGCAGATTTCTTAATGGTGTCATGTTGTATTTAGGACTATGAATGAAGTGCAAATTCTGCTTGCCCCTTATAAGTAATATAGCGTATGCTTTAATAATATTATGCTTATAACGTTCTCAGCCATAGCTTTGCTTGAAAAGCAAATGATGAAAGCTGCAATCTCCAAGAAACCACGAACTGAGTTAGAAGCTGCTTTTTATACATACAGGAGCCCGTCATCCAAACATTGAGCTAGAGTGATCTATACGAGTATATACCACATGGATGCTGTAATCGATGCTCATGTTTCACTGTTGTGATAATTTTCATGTATTCCCAATACAACATAAAAATTATTTTTCATGGTTCAAATGTTCACCTGACGAGACAATAAGAATACCTTTTCATTTAGATTACATAATATTTTGTTGCCTAGGTGTCTCTGATGTCGAAACGATAAAAAGAGTTCGTTTTGAGTTTCTTTATCGCCAGCTTTAGTAGGATCTCTTAAGATCAACATGACTCCAGATTCCAGTAGTCAAGTCTATCACAGCATCAGACACTGCACTAAGAGGAAGGTGAAATGAAGCTAAACTCAACATTCACATAATATGTATTGTTCAATTAAATTAATGTTTATGTCGTATAAAACTAAAAACCTGATTCATACTAAGAATAAAATTGATATTACGCAGATCCCTACAGCACATACTGTCTTTTCCCTATTATTATTAGGGTGGGTAAACAAGTACAATATTTTATTTTGAGTTTATGAATGTTATATTTCGGAGGGAGAAAAATCGAGTGAGTACATTTTCAGTTGAGTTAATTACTGGGTAACGATCTCTTTATAGAAAACCCTTACCTAGTATGTAAATCAAGTGACCAAAGGCAAATGATGCAGTCCAGATAGAGAAAACGACATAGAATATTACTGCACATATTTCATAAATTACCTTATCGACACTGAAGGAATCCCTGAATTTTCTTTGGTCGCTCAGAGTGATATTCACACATATCGACTTCCAGATACAGTATTTCTAGGATAGACGTTCCTTCCCTGACTTGATTCGTATATGCGTCAGTCTATGACGAGGTCAAGCTACATTGTACAAAAGCAAAAATACCACAGGACTCGCGGTTGTGACACCAACTGTCACCAGGCTGGGCGTCACTGTACGGCAGTCGGTCTGTCCGGTGTCAACTGAAGTGGTAAATGGGGGAAATGATTCTATACTCTATATAGGACTACACTTCTGTGTACTATTAGATTTAAAAAAATGGTTTTTGCACTACGAGGTTCAAGATTACCTGCAACCTTCAAGTGTTAGAAATTAAGACTTCTAAAGAAAGTATCTCAGCAGTTTTCATCAATGCATAGATCTGGAGGTTCCTCATACCGTGAGTTGTGTTTGTATTCTACCAGCATCAGTTCTCCTTTAAAACAGTGAATAGGGTTGGAGCTATGAGCCAACATCTTTAGATTCTAAACCCTAACAACGTCAAACATCACGTATTAAAACATAAACATCGTTATTTTTAATGCTTTCCACGAGAATTCACCAAGTCGGTCTAGTAGGAAAATATCTTATAATCGATCTATTTCGATTAAAATACATGTAATAATATATAGAGCATAGTACAACTGCAAGATTTTGTTTCATTACTGAAATTTTGTATATGAAATATGTTCATAGGGAGGCGCTCATTAACACAAATTATGGTGTTCAAATATTTAAGTCATTCTCCTGAAGTCTTTGTTTCAAGGCTTTCGGGCCCAGATAATTTAAATTTTGATTTCCCATAGTTTCGTCAAAATACAATCGTATTTTTGAATAGATGACTTGCCCACATGGGAATGTTAAGCTCCGATTAGTACTGCCTGTGAATCTGACGCTGTCACAAATTTGTTGGAATCTGGAGTCCTCGTCCGTCTGGAGAGATCCAAAACGAGTCGGGGATGAAGAAGCTCAAAACAGCTGTTTACACCGTTTCCACTTCAGAGACAACAAATTCAAGTGTTTTGATAAACGTATATGTAAGAGTATTAACTACATGTAATGTAAATCTAGGTGTAATCTAGATGAGTTCTCACATTAAACGTCATTTCCGCTACTTTGACTAAAGCTCAAAACATAATGCTCGTTGATCAGTCAAAAGATATTATAAGAACAATCAGGGTAAACTTTAACGGGAGGTTTAACAAACTTGAACTTTAACAATAAGTTTTATTAATTAATTGAAAAAAATAAATTAGAAGACTATAGTTATCCTATCCTATACTCGGGAACATTACATCTGCACCATCAGTGATGCACTCGATTTTTCAGTGATTTATAGACTTCAAAGTTTAGTAAACAGATCTAACCGAAATCCAAGATCCACTGGCTGAATAGTACGTTGTAAGAGTGGTTCTTGATGTATTCGATCAGATGGTGAGGAATGTGAAACGTTGAAGTTTATATGTAGCCCAGCAAGTATCCTGAACTAGTTATCTCTATAGTACAATCTCAATGTGGGAGAGAAAGATTTGCTTCTTTATTGAGTACCATCCAAAGAGGAATGTCAGGACGCAGGATCTATTGTGTGCACACTTTACTCCATCCTACTAAAGGACGAGATCACAGATAATAAGCTTATCTACTTGATAACAATACGATCGTATTACCATAGCGTAAAAGGAGAAAATATATTCAAAGAATTCTCAATCTCAATTATGCTGTACCGATTAAGATGTATGTCTGTGCAAAGAATAATTATTGTGTTCTATAATAATAATATGTTGTTTTGATGATAGGTTTTGCAGTGTACAAGTTATCTAGCCTAATAAGCCCAAGTCTGGTCGTTTCCTATTAAATATTACAGCACTCTAATGTCGAATATGTCTAACGTGCAGGCAATATGTTGTGTTTAGTGAGACTGTTTGCAGTGTACAGGTTGTCTAGCGTGTTAAGCCCAGTCTGGTCGTGCCCTCTTAAGTACTATAGTACTCTAATGTCGAATACGTCTAACGTGCAGGCAATATGTTGTGTTTAGCGAGACTGTTTGCAGTGTATAGGTTGTCTAGCGTGTTAAGCCCAGTCTGGTCGTACCCTCTTAAGTACTATAGTACTCTAATGTCGAATACGTCTAACGTGCAGGCAATATGTTGTGTTTAGTGAGACTGTTTGCAGTGTACAGGTTGTCTAGCGTGTTAAGCCCAGTCTGGTCGTGCCCTCTTAAGTATTATAGTACTCTAATGTCGAATACGTCTAACGTGCAGGCAATATGTTGTGTTTAGTGAGACTGTTTGCAGTGTACAGGTTGTCTAGCGTGTTAAGCCCAGTCTGGTCGTGCCCTCTTAAGTATTATAGTACTCTAATGTCGAATACGTCTAACGTGCAGGCAATATGTTGTGTTTAGTGAGACTGTTTGCAGTGTACAGGTTGTCTAGCGTGTTAAGCCCAGTCTGGTCGTGCCCTCTTAAGTATTATAGTACTCTAATGTCGAATACGTCTAACGTGCAGGCAATATGTTGTGTTTAGTGCGACTGTTTGCAGTGTACAGGTTGTCTAGCGTGTTAAGCCCAGTCTGGTCGTGCCCTCTTAAGTATTATAGTACTCTAATGTCGAATACGTCTAACGTGCAGGCAATATGTTGTGTTTAGTGAGACTGTTTGCAGTGTACAGGTTGTTTAGCGTGTTAAGCCCAGTCTGGTCGTGCCCTCTTAAGTACTATAGGACTCTAATGTCGAATATGTCTAACGTGCAGGCAATATGTTTTGTTTAGTGAGACTGTTTGCAGTGTACAGGTTGTCTAGCGTGTTAAGCCCAGTCTGGTCGTGCCCTCTTAAGTACTATAGTAGGTACTCTAATGTCGAATATGTCTAACGTGCAGGCAATATGTTTTGTTTAGTGAGACTGTTTGCAGTGTACAGGTTGTCTAGCGTGTTAAGCCCAGTCTGGTCGTGCCCTCTTAAGTACTATAGTACTCTAATGTCGAATATGTCTATCGTGCAGGCAATATGTTTTGTTTAGTGAGACTGTTTGCAGTGTACAGGTTGTCTAGCGTGTTAAGCCCAGTCTGGTCGTGCCCTCTTAAGTACTATAGTAGGTACTCTAATGTCGAATATGTCTAACGTGCAGGCAATATGTTTTGTTTAGTGAGACTGTTTGCAGTGTACAGGTTGTCTAGCGTGTTAAGCCCAGTCTGGTCGTGCCCTCTTAAGTACTATAGTACTCTAATGTCGAATATGTCTAACGTGCAGGCAATATGTTGTGTTTAGTGAGACTGTTTGCAGTGTACAGGTTGTCTAGCGTGTTAAGCCTGTTGCGAAACAACCAGCACGACTCCGGGCTACTCTATCATTACTCGAGCGCTCTTTCACAATGCCACTCTGTAATCATTCCCGCAGACTCCCTGCTTTCTGGAAACTCACCACATCATTTCAAACCTCAACAGCATTCTTTAGTTGATTTTCAAGGTTTATTTCTTATTGACGTTTTAATTGCAATTACATATGAACAATTTCTTTTGTAATGAGTACTCCTAAAGGACGATTTCAATTGGCTTTATGAATGTACAGTAAAATATTCAATCATTTTGTTTTTTCATACATTGGAATCCGTCTTTACATGTTAATAGATATCTTAGTGAATACATGCTACAATTATGATATATGTAGAACTGATATTAATTCTATGTTTACGTATTTTCAAAGTTGCACATTGACAAGTTGAATTGATGATTTGGTATTTAAATCCCTAAAGTATATTTAATGCATTGCGTCTTGTACTTTAAACCTTTGATTTTATTAACAGCTTTCTAAAACTTAATTGTGGAATTAATAATCAGAGAGACCAAACTTAAAGTATAATTAATTATTATTGTTTAACACGGTGTTGCATGGAATTTAGACCGTAAACGAACCATCGATTTAATGCCAAATGTATCGGCGGAGTCTGGCGACGCAAAAGTGAACTCAAGAGGGAAGCCTCCTTTCCAACCAGAACGGTACGTGGGTGGAATAGGTACATCGACCAGTGAAATGGAGAACCGTGTAGTTCGTCGCAGTTACGACTGAGCCAAAGGCCTGACTGACGGGTTCTCCGGCTTTATGGGACGTAACAGCGGCTAAAACACTTGCAAAATTAGGCAATTATTGTAATTATTGTTATTTATTTAGATTATGGCACTAAATCTCAACCAATTAGAGTAAACAGGCAAGTCTGTTTTTCACGATGAAATTAGTCTGTGGTAAAAATAATGGGTACTTGTGGCCAATTTATAATTCACAGTAAATGTTTGATTTCGTTATGTTTATTTCTCGGTCCTTTCCCCTGTATCTAGATGTTAAAATGTTATTGTTATTTTGTAAATCCCCCTAAAATACTATTGATATTGTCTAATGAATTGATGTGTACTGTGCGTATATACACCCATAATGTCATTTAATTATATGATCACAATTTACTCTAATTTATGGGTGATGCATTTTTCATGAACAGTAGTTTGGCACTAAGACTGTATTTTATTACATCCTCATTAGAATACTATGTGGTATCAATGTAATTATTAAGTTAGGCATACTAAACAATGATAGAAATATATATTTTTTGTCTTAAAGAATATAAATTAAATGAATAAATTACAATAAACTTATTAGTTTTTATCAGTCAGTAGATTGAAGATATATTATAGCAACTTATGATGATTTTTAAAATTGATTGCTAAATTACCTTTAGCACAAAGTATTAAGTAGTATTGCCAAGGTATTCTACTGTTTGGGTTTCACTGGATCCCTTTGGGACAGACGTGGACTCCAGATCCAGGAGTCAAGTCTGTGACAGTGTCAAACCTCAGACTCTGCACTAAGTGGAAGGTGAAATGGCTAAATTCAATATTCACACTATTGAAATGTTTTAGAAATATTAAGGAAGTTTTGAATTAGAAATAACAGTTAAACATTTCTAAGTGCCCACACCACTATCGAATGAGATTATGAACATTATTTTAACAATATTTCCACTATATGACCGTGTGGACAACTCCAAGAGCAGTTCTAGATCTGCCAAAGTACTTCTGCAGGCTTGCCGTTTCTGGTATGGAAGTGTCGGCGCGGCGTAAAGAAAACGTACTCGGCAAGTTTCGCCGAAAAAATCATGATTCTAGATACGTTTTTCATAATTACACCTATAAATACACATATAACAAACGAAGTTGAGGTGACTGACCTAACAGTAATAACACGAAGGATTGTCTGCAGATAACGGTCGTTGGTCTAAACAATGGTTTAGGAAATTCGTTGATAAGTTTACTCAGGCGTATAATTTACAAGGCCATAATTTTTATGTCATTTACTATGATTGTAACTATTTAAGTATTTTCATACAGTTCCACACCATTGTATACTGATGATATTTAAGTTATAATATGAATTGTCTCTTTTACTAGACAATTTACGAGGCAAGTTATATATAACCGAACACTGCTTGTTTCACGTACATTAAGGTTGGTTCTGTGGCTAACCAATCTGGATATACTGGTACATACTTGATATTTTATGTCGTGCACATTTTTCTGTTTGTTTCAAATACTTTGTCGAGTTTCCTATATTTATTTTAGTTTTTTTATTTTTTGAGTTGCTTAACATTGTGCATTAAGGTTTTTTAACAACTCAAGAGGAGGATGGATTCCAATAATCGACACGTTATGTGCTATTTTTGTAACATATAACGATGGAAAGAGAAAAGATGATAAAGGAATAAAAACTACACCATTCATAGAATGTTCTATTATTGCGTCTTATGATGTACGGTACATGAAATTATTAATTCATATGTGTTAATGGAAAAACTGCAAAACATAACTCACACTAAAGTCTTGGCACAAACCCAGTCCGACAGACGCTACCAGATTGTTTGGAATGTTAATGTAAAATTTGGTCTCATTGTAATTTTTCTTTGCGAATGTCAAATTTTATCTCTGGTCACTTCATAAATATAAAACTATAACTGTAAACTTTTCTTTATGCAATGTTTCATACATTCATAGCCCACATAGGTTATATTGCCAAAATATATTTTTTCTATTGCATAAGCTTGTGATAAATAATACCAAAAAAACTGAACAATATCGAACCAAAAGTTAAGACAAGAAATAACTTTGAGTAACTTTATTGAAACTCAGTGGTTTATTCTGTCACGAATTAATTGCTTTTGTAAATAAGATGAAGTCTCCTAAGGCAGAGGAAGTTTATCCTGTGGGATATACATATGGGACTAGTGGTGGTGAATCTAGTATAATTTTGTTGTTATGTTAGTATAATATGCAGTTTTCGCTAATGAACAAGAAATAGTTTATACCACCCTATACGTTCAACTTTATCAAATAAATGTAATTTTGGGGTGATAAATGGTTGAATATTTTATTGGTTGATAATGAATACTTTACCAACTATATCTTATGTAATGAAAAATAGTTTACAAGGGTAGCTTTTACGGTACCTTGAATAAGCTTCCACCGAAAACATAGAAGTGACACGGTTTGGGTATGAATTCTTAGTGTAGTCTAAAAAAAGGAATTGGTAACACCCTAGCGGACACAGTGAATAACTTAGGAGTCATATTCATTGATTTAAAATGAATACAACTTTAAATATGTAGAAAAATGTACAGTTCCATTGGAAAGTTACAACTTTGACTACTGCTTTATACTAAAATAATTCAGTGTTCTATATTAGAATATTTGTACTAAAAATAATAATTATATAAATTTTTATGTTTAAGACCACATAGATATTTATTACTTTTTTAACCTAATGTGGATTTTGAAAATAATGTTTATTTGCTTGCCAATGTGTACGAATTATAAGCGTGTTAATAGCAGTGATAACTCTATAAATTTGATGTTTAATGGCACTGTGTGTATTTGAGTTAAAAGTACTTTCTGAAATAATACAATTTTTGACTACTCAATTTTTTTACTTTTATTACGTCCAATTGCCTTCACCACAAAATGTTTTACTTCGTTACTTGTTTGTATACACGAATACATATTAGTATTATTAACTGACTGACTGACTGGCTTTATATTATTTTTAATCTAAACTTATTAAAATTTGCAAACGTTTTAGTATAATATTTTGACGGTAAATGAAATAATTTCAATGACTCCACATGAATTTCAAAAGTATGATTTATATTTTGTTTACACACTGAGTGACCATATGTGATAACGGTAGTCCAATCATATCATGAAATAATGTTAGTATGAATTTTATAGAGATTTTTTCAAAATTAGAAATACTAACGTTATACAAAAATAGTATTAAGGTTTATTTTTATACCTCGAAATAAAGTTTGAGGGGGTGAATAAAGGTAACGAGGCGCGTCACATGTATTGACACACAACAAACCTGCTAGCAATCGTTTTTGGGTTTTAATAATTATTTATGGTGTATGGTAATTTATTATAAATTGTTAATTTTAACATGTAGGCATTATTAACATAGCCTGATCCATAGACATGTTTATTTATTGTAATGATATAGAACGTGTGCTATTTATTTCAAAATAGTTTAAAATATCTAATTAATTCTGTTAACAATAAATTACCACAAGCATCTATAATATAATTATAAAATTCAATGTCAAGATAAACAGCCTACTTATGTAGAGATCCTTTGTTTTTTATTCAACAGCATTTATAAACATCTTCCCTTCCTTTCGTAACAGAAGGTCCAAACCTTATGTTTTACGTTGTAAATCAATCTGTAAGATTCATTGTTACCATGCATTTTAGACGGTGAAGTAAAGGGGAGGGGGTGGGTATTTTTTTGAGACTATATTCTTGTAATATATCACAGTTAAAGCGATTGATTCTAGAGATATTTTTTATTTATTCTAGCAAACTCTTGGTCTCAACACTTGAGTTAACAGTGTCCAACAACTTGATTTATGCAATCTTTCAAATGAAAGGAAACGTGTTAGTGGTTAGTGGTGAGCTGGTGATAGTTAGTGGAAAGTCTAAATATATACCCTCACTGAAGAAAAAAATATTAAATACACAAAACTAAGCTTTAACAATGAGTGGTATGATGGGTCAGTCGGAAAACATTTATTTATATAGCCTACGTATATTTGTTCAAGATTAAGAGGACCAAAAAGGGCCAATAATAACCATAAGGTTCAAGCACCATTGAATAAATAGAGATAACTTTTCACAAGTTTTGTTCTCTTGGCATTCTTAAAAGTGATTTCTATCAAATTCCGTCACCACTGAAATAAAATAAATCTTGGATAGTTGTCGTTCCAGTTTAGTTAAACTGGAAAACTCAACTAGTTAAAATCACTCAAACTTAATCATCTGATTAATATAGATAAATCCGCGAAGATAAAACTAGCTAAACCTATTTGTACGATATAAATGTTAAATTTGTATGAAACATATGATCATTTTTAGTGCTATAACAATCGGAAACAAAATTATTCTAATAGTGGCCGTGTTTAAAACAATAGATTGAGTGGTTGAGCTCACTTTATGACACATTTAAGTATATTTCAATAAATGAGCACGATATTTCGTTTTCGAATCGTTAGCTTATATCATTACTTCTCGATAGGAATTGTTTGGCCGTGTAGGCGAAGAAAGGCTAAATGTTTGATTGAGATCACGTTATGGAATATTAACGTATATCTGAACACAGAATTTTGTTTTCGGATCGTTTATATGAATTGTTTGGCCGTGTTGGCGAAGAAAGACTAAATGTTTGATTGAGATCACGTTATGGGAATATTTACGTGTATCTGAACACAGAATTTTGTTTTCGGATCGTTTATATGAATTGTTTGGCCGTGTTGGCGAAGAAAGACTAAATGTTTGATTGAGATCACGTTATGGGATATTTACGTGTATCTGAACACAGAATTTTGTTTTCGGATCGTTTATATGAATTGTTTGGCCGTGTTGGCGAAGAAAGACTAAATGTTTGATTGAGATCACGTTATGGGATATTTACGTGTATCTGAACACAGAATTTTGTTTTCGGATCGTTTATATGAATTGGGTGGCCGTGTTGGCGAAGAAAGACTAAATGTTTGATTGAGATCACGTTATGGAATATTTACGTGTATCTGAACACAGAATTTTGTTTTCGGATCGTTTATATGAATTGGGTGGCCGTGTTGGCGAAGAAAGACTAAATGTTTGATTGAGATCACGTTATGGGATATTTACGTGTATCTGAACACAGAATTTTGTTTTCGGATCGTTTATATGAATTGTTTGGCCGTGTTGGCGAAGAAAGACTAAATGTTTGATTGAGATCACGTTATGGGATATTTACGTGTATCTGAACACAGAATTTTGTTTTCGGATCGTTTATATGAATTGGGTGGCCGTGTTGGCGAAGAAAGACTAAATGTTTGATTGAGATCACGTTATGGGAATATTTACGTGTATCTGAACACAGAATTTTGTTTTCGGATCGTTTATATGAATTGTTTGGCCGTGTTGGCGAAGAAAGACTAAATGTTTGATTGAGATCACGTTATGGGATATTTAAGTGTATCTGAACACAGAATTTTGTTTTCGGATCGTTTATATGAATTGGGTGGCCGTGTTGGCGAAGAAAGACTAAATGTTTGATTGAGATCACGTTATGGGATATTTACGTGTATCTGAACACAGAATTTTGTTTTCGGATCGTTTATATGAATTGGGTGGCCGTGTTGGCGAAGAAAGACTAAATGTTTGATTGAGATCACGTTATGGGATATTTACGTGTATCTGAACACAGAATTTTGTTTTCGGATCATTGGTCTGAATTGTTTGGCCGTGTTGGCGAAGAAAGGCTAAATGTTTCATTGAGATCACGTTATGGGATATTTAAGTGTATCTGAACACAGAATTTTGTTTTCGGATCATTGGTCTGAATTGTGTGGCCGTGTTGGTGAAGAAACACTAAATGTTTGATTGAGATCACGTTATGGGATATTTGTGTATCTGAACACAGAATTTTGTTTTCTGATCATTGGTCTGAATTGTTAGGCCGTGTTGGTGAAGAAACACTAAATATTTGATTGAGATCACGTTATGGGATATTTAAGTGTATCTGAACACAGAATTTTGTTTTCGGATCATTGGTCTGAATTGTTTGGCCGTGTTGGTGAAGAAACACTAAATGTTTGATTGAGATCACGTTATGGGATATTTACGTGTATCTCAATACAGAATTTTGTTTTCTGATCATTGGTCTGAATTGTTAGGCCGTGTTGGTGAAGAAACACTAAATATTTGATTGAGATCACGTTATGGGATATTTAAGTGTATCTGAACACAGAATTTTGTTTTCGGATCATTGGTCTGAATTGTTAGGCCGTGTTGGTGAAGAAACACTAAATGTTTGATTGAGATCACGTTATGGGATATTTGTATCTCAATACAGAATTTTGTTTTCTGATCATTGGTCTGAATTGTTAGACAGTGTTGGTGAAGAAACACTAAATGTTTGATTGAGATCACGTTATGGGATATTTGAGTGTATCTGACACAGAATTTTGTTTTTTGGACCATTGTGTTGTCAACAAAGATGACTATTATTAATTGAGATGGACACTTTAAGTATGGATGTATAGTCGAAAAGATATTCAGAATGATTTTATATTGTATTTTTACTCCTTGGACCGAGTCGCTAAGTTTGCGTAAAAATAAATGTTTCTTCTTTTACTGAATTGATAACTTCGCGTAAAAATAAATGTTTCATCTACAAGAGAAAGGGTAACATTGTATGTATGAAACGAGATACCCGGATGGAATTCTATACTTCAATTGGAAATGTAATAAGTTATATAATAAACTAAGCGAGTTCCTCGTGTTTCTGTGAAGGATAGTGCAGACTGCAGAGACCTTGTGGCAAGCGAAGTTCACCTGGAGCCGAGGAAGATCCGGTGTGCCGGGTTGGGGACAAAGATGTTTGATTGAGATGGACATTAAGTATGGATATGTAGTCGAATTTTTTTACTTCTTTTACTGAATTGATAACTTTGCGTAAAAATAAATGTTTCATCGACAAGAGTAAGAGTAACATTATATGTATGAAACGAGATACCCGGATGGAATTCTATACTTCAATTGGAAATGTAATAAGAGTTATATAATAAACTAAGCGAAATCCTCGTGTTTCTGTGAAGGATAGCGCAGAGACCTTGTGGCAAGCGAAGTTCTCCCGGAGCCGGAGCCACGAATGACGCAGCGGGTGCGGCCGAGACGACCACGGCGGACGGGCGACAAGGCCTATTACGGAGGAACCGAGCAAATGACACCAGGGCCCCTGATCACTGTAATCACGGGTCCGTACACATTCACCTGGTTCCGAACACTGTATGTTTTTTACCCGAGGGTAGGGGTGCTCCTCGAGCAGAGGCGCCCGACGCCCGACGCTCGCCGCCCGGCAACACTCGTGTAATTCTTATAATTTGATTTCATAATTTCCTGCGTTCGTTAAGCTTATATAAATTGTTAATTAGGTTACCCTTTGTCCAGGAGCGGCCGATCTTCCCGTAAACTTTGGTTACTTTTTAGGAAACTCGAGTATTCGGAACTAATGACTCACAAATAATAGTTGTTAGGGCCGAAATTATTTAAAACCTTTTTCAGTTGGGGTCCGTCCGTCCTTTGGTATCAAAGGGTTTCCGGTTATTATAAAACTAGTTCGAACCGATTTCGTACGTAGCCCACGTACTGCGCTCACGAACTGTTCACAGTCACGAACGACGGTGAGTACGTACGCGTACGACGCGACGTAAAGTCAACTGGTTCAGCGGTTGCTCTTGCACTGGATTCTCTGAATATTTAACAATTTAACCTGGTTCGGAAGAACATAATGAAACATATTTCATTTCTATACTTAAAACATATATATATATATATATATATATATATATATATATAAAACAAATAAAAAACTAAGGAAAGAAGTTTACATGTAATTTTCTACATTTTTAATGTAAACAATATATGCCGGGTGTTCACCAAAGGGTGTCACAAACTTCTGTGGCTGATAGTATTTATTATTTCAAAGAAAAAATGTCGTATAACATATGTCGAGAACTGTCTCGTTTAGCCACTAGCCGCCATTCGCTAGCCACAATCAACTGATACCTTTTAACTGTGACATAATTGGCACTCCCGGCTTGTGCAAGCGTACCTTTAAAGTGGCCGTGCTCGCTTATGTGTTAACGGATTTCGTTGGAGAAAACACTGTTGGAGTTGTTATAAAAAGTTTCAAAATGTTTGGTATCTTTGGCGTTGTGTATAACTGATTTAATACACCTGATACCTATCAAAAGACAAAATGTTTGCTGCTTCTGGCTTGTGCAAGCGTACCTTAAAAGTGGACGTGGTCGCTTATGCATTGACGGATTTTATTGAAATAAGTACCTTTGGAATTATAATTATAATGTATTTTTCATGATGAAATTCAATCAGTCATGGTGTAGTACATTTATTATAACTATACTGTATTTTGTTTGTTATTTGGAATTAAACATTATTTACAGACGCCATTTTATTAATAATAAAGCAAATAACACATTTTTTTTCCTCTTCAGTATTTAAATCCACGACCCAAATTTGGTTTCTTTAAAGCAACTAGTTTTTTTAGATAATAATTGTTTTATAACTACTAAATACTAAATGGTAGCTAGCGGGTAGACGAGACATTTCTCAACCTATTATGTTTATATAACTTTTTATTTGAAATGATAAGTACTATGTGTCACAGAAGTGTGGTACACCTTTCTGTAAACACCCTGTATATATAATAAATAAATGGTTTGGGTAAAAGCAAAACAGAAATATACAAAATTAATCTTTTGAATAAATTCAAAGTAAAATTATATTCTTTACTAAACTATGAGATTTTCAGCGAATTAATCATTTTTATATTGTCTTATATTATCTTGCACTTATATAATCGCTTACCTAATAAAAATGATCACTTGTTAAAGTTTTCAAAAGTTTCTGGTAACTCGAAAACTAAGTGACCTTTTAACTAGGTTACTTTTAACAAGATATAGTATAGTAGTTACTGAGTCACGTATCAGCCACATGAATATTGTCGTTGACTTACGTGACTCATTCACTTAAGAGTTATTCTATCGATTGTAACGTGTAAAAAAATGTGTCAGTGTACAACATCCATACACGCTTTTGATATCCTAATGAATCTATACTGTATGTTATTTTTAATTGTAATCAAGAATTTAAACACCTTCTACACATACAAGTGCAAAATTTCCTCCTTGAAAATGCTGTACAAAAATTATATAGGCTTAAATATTTTGAATTCCAATTATTATCAAAATATTCCTTATAGTCCTGATCTAGGTTTTATCCCCTGACGTCCAATCTAACTCACCGCTAATGCTGTACGTGTATATAAAATACTATATAAGCTAGCGGTCGTTGATATGGCAATCACATATATAGAAAATTGCATCTTAGTATTTCTGTATTTGTAAAGAAATAAAGCTTCATTTAAAAGTTTAAGAAGAGATATCTAATAACTAGCATATATGATGTAACATACAGTGAAACTATTTTATTTGCTTCTAATTTTAAAACTATTCACTTCTAACTGCATAATGCTTATCTCAAATAATGGTATCGCCATTTTATAAGATGAAAATTAGTAATAGAAGGTTTCTACATTTGTTTTTCATCATTAAAAACGTTTAAAGAAAATTTCTGTAACTTATTCGTTATAATTGTAATATGTTTGATGTTTTTGTTTTTACTATATTCGGATTTGAAATAATGTCGGACTTGCCAGCTCATTCATTCATGCTTTTATTAATAATGTTGTGTTAATAACATTGACTTTTAAAACTGAGGAGTTTTTTTACTGAGAATGGTCAAAAATGAAAATGCGGAACGAATATTATGTTACACATGTTTGTTCTGCATGTGCACAGTAAATATCCAAAGAACATTCAAAGCTAAATCCTCATATGTTACGGACACAACATTGCAGATTGGGCTAGAGTGAGTTAAAATCAGTGACCTTTGAAATTTTAAGAATTTTTTTAGTATAAATAAGCTATTAAACTAGTAGGCCTACTGGTTACTTTTTATGTATCTAAATTATTTTTTAATTTTCATTTTATTCTTCTTTAATATTTTACTCCAGGATAGATTTATACTCTTTGCAAGTTTTCTTCATTGTTATAACTGGATTGAGATACCAAGTAGGTTTGTAATTTAGTAGGAGCTCTTGACAATCTGACTTCCTATTGAAACCCCTTAATCTGACAGAGTAGTCCTTCAACACTCTCGACTGAATAAGAACGGTACACGGCATTTTAAAAGAACGTTGATCGTATGAAACATTCAAGCATGGAAGAGTTTAACAAGTGCGCTCGATGTTAGTTTCCTGGCTCGCTGACAAACTCTAAGGTCACCTTTGCTATGCCTCTCTCAATGTTACGGCACCGTACTGTCACTGACCAAAATAGAGGCTCATTGTTTACCAGTTGGGAAATCAGTTTCTTATTTGTTGCTACAGAAAGTCCTACTTTGGAAGCGTTGTTCCGTCTCAAAAATTTAAAATTTAACATCTAATAAAATCTGCCCTGTTTAAAATACAAAATGATAATCTGTACTCAAAATGAGATATAAGTGGGTACAAGAGATACACTAATGTATCGTAAACAAATAGCATGCGTACTCATAAAAATAGTACCGCATTGAAGAATATGGATCAACGCGCTATTTAATGTATTACACATTAATGTAGTGTGTTTAACACATATTTTTGAATCTATTACACCAGCCAATTTTCTATCATGCCATAAAATTATAACACCCTCTCGCTGCAGTGCACTGTAGCGCGTCTGACTGCGTCAATTTTTATTTTATTTCAACAAATTATATTTGAACATAACATTTTTATTTGCAGTTAATAAAGTTGAGGTATACATTTTACTTTAGATGATATGTCTAAAGTAAGTATGTATTAAAATACTGGCATTATTTGATAATAATAAAAATATTATTATAATAAAACTATATCAACATAGCATCTCTAAGAATTTCAATATACATGTAAACATGTAAATCAGTGTCTTTTAAGTAGACTTTTAAAGTCAATTCTTTTATATGTCACATCTTTAAGAGCTCAACTCCGTACTTCTAAATAAACTATGACTGTCGTGCAACAAATTTCTAAACGGAACGTCTCCAAATATTTACTCTACTATTACGATACTGATTTAAAATTTCTGATTCTGAATAAAACTGATTTAATTCTAATTGCACGCAGAGCGAAGTATTACATGTCACTCTTGAAGCAATATGTCATGTCTTTCTCAAATACACGAATATGTTGTAATCATGGAATTACAAAATTACTCTTTTGAACATAAAAGTAGGATAATAGTATGACAATATTGTTCAGTAAACCATAAAATCTTTCAGTGAATTAAAAATTTTAATATTACTTATATTATATAACACTTAAATAATCGCTTACCTTATAGAAATGACCACTTGTTAAAATTTTTAAAAATGACTGGTAACTCGAAAACTAATTTCTTTTTAACTAGCTTAATTTTAATAAGATATAGTGGAGTAGTTACTGAGTCACGTATCAGCCACATGAATATTGTCGTTGACTTACGTGACTCATTCACTTAATAGGTAGTTTATCGATTGTAACGTGTAATCAAATATAACAGTGTCAACCCGAGATACGGCGAATGAGGGATCTTGCGTTGAATCAATCTTACGTGACTGACATATCTAGGAGTTAGTGTGTCTATTGTAACGTGTAATCAAATATAACAGTGTCAACCCGAGATACGGCGAATGAGGGATCTTGCGTTGAATCAATCTTACGTGACTGACATATCTAGGAGTTAGTGTGTCTATTGTAACGTGTAATCAAATATAACAGTGTCAACCCGAGATACGGCGAATGAGGGATCTTGCGTTGAATCAATCTTACGTGACTGACATATCTAGGAGTTAGTGTGTCTATTGTAACGTGTAAACAAATATAACCGTGTCAACTCGAGATACGGCGAATGAGGGATCTTGCGTTGAATCAATCTTACGTGACTGACATATCTAGGAGTTAGTGTGTCTATTGTAACGTGTAAACAAATATAACCGTGTCAACCCGAGATACGGCGAATGAGGGATCTTGCGTTGAATCAATCTTACGTGACTGACATATCTAGGAGTTAGTGTGTCTATTGTAACGTGTAAACAAATATAACCGTGTCAACCCGAGATACGGCGAATGAGGGATCTTGCGTTGAATCAATCTTACGTGACTGACATATCTAGGAGTTAGTGTGTCTATTGTAACGTGTAAACAAATATAACAGTGTCAACCCGAGATACGGCGAATGAGGGATCTTGCGTTGAATCAATCTTACGTGACTGACATATCTAGGAGTTAGTGTGTCTATTGTAACGTGTAAACAAATATAACCGTGTCAACCCGAGATACGGCGAATGAGGGATCTTGCGTTGAATCAATCTTACGTGACTGACATATCTAGGAGTTAGTGTGTCTATTGTAACGTGTAAACAAATATAACAGTGTCAACCCGAGATACGGCGAATGAGGGATCTTGCGTTGAATCAATCTTACGTGACTGACATATCTAGGAGTTAGTGTGTCTATTGTAACGTGTAAACAAATATAACCGTGTCAACCCGAGATACGGCGAATGAGGGATCTTGCGTTGAATCAATCTTACGTGACTGACATATCTAGGAGTTAGTGTGTCTATTGTAACGTGTAAACAAATATAACAGTGTCAACCCGAGATACGGCGAATGAGGGATCTTGCGTTGAATCAACGTTGTTATATTTTCTGTATCAACAGGTTTCTTACAACTGCTCTTACACTGTTATTTCCTCAGCCGATCTGCATACACTCCTCAATCGACTTAATGAGAGCAATTAGTGTACAAGGGTGTGTTCAACTGGTTTTATTTGCTGTAACGAGGGTCTGCACTCGCTTATCCTGTGTGTCTATTACACGTTACCCAAACAATTTAGCATTTCTAGTTTTCCTTACCATTTAATAGCGCCAACGTTACCGCGCTGCTGCGGTCGATATAACCGCACTCCGATCGGCGCGAATACTGCAGTTTTCTTTCATCCGTGGACAAAGTAATCTTTAAATTATACATTTTAAATCATCACATTCACAAAAGATTTATGATTTTGTGTTGACTTAGTGCAAACGTTCAGTGATACAAATAAGTAAATAATCTACTGAATATACGAGACGCATAGCAATTTATTCGTAAAGCAATCTCTGGATGTCTTTGGATGTAACATCATAAGGACGATTTTACCATAGCATCAAACGCTAAGGATAAAACACCATACGAGCCTTCCGTAATATTAAACACTGAAGTTCAAGCTATAGCTACAACTTAAGATCCTACTATACCATCAAACACTAAATGTTAAGACAGCATACTCACGATAATTTAATAATATCAATCACTGAAGTTCGAGCTATAGCTACAACTTAAGATCCTACTATACCATCAAACACTAAAGGTTAAGACAGCATACTCACGATAATTTAATAATATCAATCACTGAAGTTCGAGCTATAGCTACAACTTAAGATCCTACTATACCATCAAACGCTAAAGGTTAAGACAGCATACTCACGATAATTTAATAATATCAATCACTGAAGTTCGAGCTATAGCTACAACTTAAGATCCTACTATACCATCAAACACTAAATGTTAAGACAGCATACTCACGATAATTTAATAATATCAATCACTGAAGTTCGAGCTATAGCTACAACTTAAGATCCTACTATACCATCAAACACTAAAGGTTAAGACAGCATACTCACGATAATTTAATAATATCAATCACTGAAGTTCGAGCTATAGCTACAACTTAAGATCCTACTATACCATCAAACGCTAAAGGTTAAGACAGCATACTCACGATAATTTAATAATATCAATCACTGAAGTTCGAGCTATAGCTACAACTTAAGATCCTACTATACCATCAAACACTAAATGTTAAGACAGCATACTCACGATAATTTAATAATATCAATCACTGAAGTTCGAGCTATAGCTACAACTTAAGATCCTACTATACCATCAAACACTAAAGGTTAAGACAGCATACTCACGATAATTTAATAATATCAATCACTGAAGTTCGAGCTATAGCTACAACTTAAGATCCTACTATACCATCAAACACTAAATGTTAAGACAGCATACTCACGATAATTTAATAATATCAATCACTGAAGTTCGAGCTATAGCTACAACTTAAGATCCTACTATACCATCAAACACTAAAGGTTAAGACAGCATACTCACGATAATTTAATAATATCAATCACTGAAGTTCGAGCTATAGCTACAACTTAAGATCCTACTATACCATCAAACGCTAAAGGTTAAGACAGCATACTCACGATAATTTAATAATATCAATCACTGAAGTTCGAGCTATAGCTACAACTTAAGATCCTACTATACCATCAAACACTAAATGTTAAGACAGCATAATCACGATAATTTAATAATATCAATCACTGAAGTTCGAGCTATAGCTACAACTTAAGATCCTACTATACCATCAAACACTAAAGGTTAAGACAGCATACTCACGATAATTTAATAATATCAATCACTGAAGTTCGAGCTATAGCTACAACTTAAGATCCTACTATACCATCAAACACTAAATGTTAAGACAGCATACTCACGATAATTTAATAATATCAATCACTGAAGTTCGAGCTATAGCAACAACTTAAGATCCTACTATACCATCAAACACTAAAGGTTAAGACAGCATACTCACGATAATTTAATAATATCAATCACTGAAGTTCGAGCTATAGCTACAACTTAAGATCCTACTATACCATCAAACACTAAATGTTAAGACAGCATACTCACGATAATTTAATAATATCAATCACTGAAGTTCGAGCTATAGCTACAACTTAAGATCCTACTATACCATCAAACACTAAAGGTTAAGACAGCATACTCACGATAATTTAATAATATCAATCACGGAAGTTCGAGCTATAGCTACAACTTAAGATCCTACTATACCATCAAACACTAAATGTTAAGACAGCATACTCACGATAATTTAATAATATCAATCACTGAAGTTCGAGCTATAGCCACAACTTAAGATCCTACTATACCATCAAACACTAAAGGTTAAGACAGCATACTCACGATAATTTAATAATATCAATCACGGAAGTTCGAGCTGTAGTCACAATCTGCGATCGCAATATAGCATAAAAACTCTGAGGGTCGGACTACAGCGAAAAAATTGAGGGTTAGACTATAGCAACACATTGACGAGCGAACTATAGCATCAATAGCTGAAAGTTGTGATATAACACATAGACATATAGATTACATTAAAGGAACGATTTAATTTCAGTATCATATATGTGTGTGGTGTCATAGTTTAATCAGCCATCAAGCTAAGTTCTAAATTCGAATTTGCCTAACTGAACTGGCACCTGAAAACTCTTGGCATAATATAACATATTTTTAAAATATAATTGTGGGCATATCAATAATACTGAAGAGTTGACGTAAATTGTAACTTTTTTCTGTTTTCACCGAGTATGCTCTTTTCCAAGGAATTAAATTTATCAATAAAGACAATTTTTTAAGGTGTAATTCTGAGAGATGAGAAGAAGTTTGCAAGCGAAGAAGCGAGTATGTGGAGAAGCCGCAGTCGAGTAGCGCTGAGATCGCTACCCACCTCTAATTGCCTCGGTGACTCCAAGCTCAGCTCGACAATTAAGTATATCCGGCTAGACATATCCGGCAGCGGATCCGATTCATAATTATCAAGTCACTTTCATCTGATCCATCTGGATAAAAAATTCTCTTCGACGTGTCGGCAAGACGGCCTGGTCAGCAGATGTGACCGGTCCGTCGTTCGCTCAATTGATTTTCAAATTTGTTTCTGTAACAAACTCATTCATATAGCTCATTTTAGGAAACAGTTAATAAGTGAAAACTTCTCTAAACATCAAGAGTGCACCAAGAAAGGCATTTTTAATGCCTTGCAATATATTTATTTTTGGTACGTCATGCCGCGCACAGTGATAGGCCTTCTATGTGTCAGCCTACGTAAACAATCAGAGTGGTACGGGTAAAACTTGAGACAAATGGATTTCTTTCTGAACATTTCTCTTTTTTCCGTGTGAATTCACATTATGAGACAATGAAAATAACTCTACACCTACATTACACTGCATCTTGTGATCTAGGGTTTTTGATGTCGAAACGATGTGAAGAGTTCATTTTCAGCCTCTTGTCTCCGACTTTTGTTGTTGTTGATCTCTTCAGACGAACGTGACTCCAGATTTCAGGAGTCGAGTCTGTAACAACGTCAGATCCCACACTCTGCACTAAGAGGATGGTGAATTGGAGCTTATCTCGACATTCATATTTTTCTATTCGTGGACCCTATAATTATTTGATTGTTTTGTTAATATCAGTTCCCTGTCTGCTACGGTTTTACGCCACCCGTTCGAAACCCTCCAAGTTATTTTTCTGACAGTTTTAATAATTAACTAACGTCTAAATATCTGTTTTCGCAGCATTATCCACATAAGTAAAGAGTTTCATTGCGAATAAGAAAAAAAATAGGCAGTAAAGTGAGGATATAAGGGTGACAATGTCTTTTTCGTTGTTCGGTTTGAACATTATATATTTAATAATAATAAATATATGATAGATACGATACATTAATGCATTATTACGAGTATTTAACATATCTACAGGGTGTTTGATCAATTAATGCCCATCTTATATTTTAAATAAAATATTATATTTTTATGGTGAAAAATACTGGCATAAGAATGCCTAGTTCATGAGGATCATACTCTCTAAATAATTCAAGTACAGTTCATCGTTTTGTTTTAATATTATAAAACCTTACAAAATGACCGTTCACGCTTTAGTAATATAGCTGACTCAAAATTGGGTTTTGACTTATCATTCACCCTGAACACAGTTGAACGACCTCATGAAATATGCTTTCTTTTTATACGAGTTACAATTTTCACCCTATAAAATGAAATATTTGATTAAAAATATAACAGGGTATTGATTTATCAGACACTCTGTTCATAGTTGAACAATATATAAGGAAGGAACCTTATGAAGTGAGCTTTATTTCATGCCAGTCACAATTTTCACCCTATAAAATATAACATGGGTCATGATTTATCAAACACCCTGTACATATACAGACTTTATATAAGAGTAGAACAGATCTCTTTCTTCCTGTCAGTGAAAAAGCTCGAAAGTACAGTATAACCTAAATAGCCATTACCCAAAACATTGTAATGGCAGTTTAATCAATGTGAATGTGCCACCTGTGAATTTTTCAGCTGATGTTTGTATCACCAGTTAATGATTTCTGTAGTAATGAGATTAATTGCTACTTTTGCAATTGTAGCGTAATGGATGTGCGGGAATGGCCCACCCGGTCATCTTCTACTACAAATCGCCGTCACATGTGTATAATGTGGGTGAGCTTCGAGTTATGATGTGAAATTGACATTCTCACATTCAATCAGTGCTTTAAAAGTCGTAACATTGCTGAACTAATGAACTTTTCGTCGGAACAAACAGGAACTAACGAAGAACTAACTATGAATATGGAAAAATGTGGTACAGTTATAAGTTGGAACTTCACAGGCCTTCGGGGAACGATGACGCTCTACCACAATTGTCACCTGAAGACACAGACTGTACTCCCGGCCCAGGGAGGTTACTCACCCGTTGTAATCACCAAAACCTCTTTAGAAATATCTTCTATTTGTGGGGTGGCGTAAAATAGAACTATCACGAATCCTTATCAGCATTCACAGCCAGCATCATACGGTATTTTTTATCAATTTAGTAAGGGGTTAGAAATACATTAATTACGCCTTTCATTATTAACTTAGAACTCTAAATTTTTGGCATGTCAAGGGACATACAACAAATGCTGTATAAGATTTTGAAGTAATGATGAGTTAAAGTGGAGAAGGTTTACATTTAAAACAGAAAACCGTGTTTTTCTCCATATTGTGGGTTATCATAATCCCAAAAATCACATCAAATATTTTTCTTTTGCTCGAATACATGGGTTACTCAATCACCCAACTAGTAAAAAAACACTATTCACAAAAATTCAAAATATTGATTTTAAGCACATCCTGAAAGTCCAGAATATTTATGTTTAAGTACCAAAATCAGCAATACTATAAAGTCACTTAACTCAATGTACCATGACAAAATAAAGACATCTGAGCAACATCAAAATCTGGGATACAAATTAATGATACACGTGATCTTGGTATTGAAAAGTCTGCAGTATTTTAGATTGCATGCAAAAAGAGCAATTGAATTGTGACTTCACTTCTAGTTTAATTTCAAGTCTTGCAATATTCAAAACCAGTACGAACTCTGTTTTTATTACCTCCTTAAAAAATTAATATAAATCTTATCAAAGTAAATTTCAAAGCATAAATGCCAAATATATATTGATGGCAGTGTGTTTTAATTTACTAGATAATGTTTATAATGAAGGTGTTCACATTTTCTGTATAATTGTTTTGCAGGAAATTGTTTTAATTGCTTGTAAAGATGTGAATAGTAGATTGAAATTCACAGAAAGCAATTAATATCCTCCATACACGCGCGCCTTGCGTTTTGTGGGAATAAATAGTATAATATAATTATGTAAAATGTGATAATAGATTATACTATGTAATATTCATATTATATGATTGAATTGCATTTAATTTAATCCACATATCAATAAATTAACAATTGATTAAAAAGACATTAAAAATATTTAAATTATCTTAAATTTAACGCAGCAATAAACACACGTCACTCGTACTATCAATTTACGACTAACTAAATTGAAGATAGCGATTGGGCGTCTAGCCCATTGTTGTATATGAATGACACATTAAATCCATTGTGTCATAAAATAATTAATATAGTTAACCGCAAAAGTAAATAGAATTTGAACAGGTAATTTGTTAATAACCAAAACAGCTATATAGCTATAGGCTAAACAGTTATAGCTAGCTATTAGGTATGTGTTATGTATTGCTAATAGGCTATGCTAACTGTTTTAAGCTGTTCAAATCTAATTTACCTTTGTCGTTAGCAGTATTATAAGTATTATAATATATTGTACTGTAGGTTTTTTCGTAGCGCGCGCGCGCACACACACACACACACACACACACACACACACACACACACACACACACACACATATACATATATATATATATATATATATATATATATATATATATATATTATATTATATGATTCCATCACAGGGAGGACAGAATCATGAGTACAAGGGATATTACGTTAAGTGTGGTTCAACACAAAGAACATTTTAATCGTCCCTTTTGCATCATAATTGAGAGCTTTCTTAGGGGCAGTAATCTGTATTTCGTTCGTTCTTAAACAATTTTAACGTTATTATTTCCAATTCAGATTCTTTTGTTTTAAAAACTGAAATAATTTGAAATGAATGTCAAGTTAAATAACGAGAAGAATATTTTTACACCAAATTTAAAACATCTTAATTAAGGTTAGACATATGGTGTATATAAGTGCTTAGTAATTTTGATCCATAGTAAATTATTTGCAGTTTTAGTTGGTAACCAAAACCGAAAATAAGAGCAGAGATAATTGGATGCATGTGAATTTCGCCATTATCAGTATTTATCATCAAGTACTTACCTAACCTCGTTTTGTATCTTGTCATTATCCTGTTATTATCTTTATAGTCTTATCTTGACCTATGTGATAAGATAAGGATCGCCTCGTCAGGTCTGTGGATCATGGAGGCGGGCAGAATGTGTAGGCCTATAAGACGAACACCGACCTAATGTCTTTTTGTATAAGAAGTAACCATGGCTACGCACAGAATTGCCATAAGATGAAAAAACAAGATAATTGCTTGCGACACGCGTCAAATGTGGTAGTGACCTTCTGTTGTGGGAATGCCGTCTGACGGCGACCTTGTCGAGAATGAGCGTCGTATTTTGTTTAGTTTTATATTCATCATCATTATGGTCGCTTACGTCCTATTGAATGTTATTATTTTACGACGATGGTACAAGAATTGTAACCGTTGTTATCATATTTTGACATATATTTGTCTAATTTTAAGATGTGTTTCATTAGCATAAATATAAATTAAGGTGGTGCACCCATAATTATTGGTGAGTTTGCTAAATTTTGTTTTGAGTTTAATTCATAGCTTTTGAAGACAACTTCCCTGAATTAAGAAAAATCACAGAAAACTAACATTTATCACTCCCTGTGGTATTTTAGGCATTTACTATAAGTAGTTTATGCCATTTTGTAACCAGGTTGAAGGTATAAATGTGAAAATTTTACAGAATTCACACCAGTTAACTAAGGACTGAAAAGTGTTTTTACTTGTGGAAATACAGTTTTCCTGTATTTAAGAGGAAAAAATATTTTCCAAATCCAATCTCCATTGCGAGCTTTCAATTAATATGAAACAAGACACTTTTATACGCACAGTGCTGCACGCCACAGAGTGGGATAATATAATCTATTTGAAATATTTACTGCTTATCAAAATATAAACCGCCACATCTCGAAATGCTTAATCTGTAGCTTTGGGTTATAACTTAAACCCACTCAACATATGTTTTCTAGAATTTTACAACGTTTGAAGTGTACTGTTCATCGAATAATTCGACATTCTTACTATTACATATATTACATTTCATATATACATGTATTATGACAAATAGGTTTTAAAATTATTACATAACGGTAGCAGAAACATGCGATGAATACTAAATATAATTTATGTTCCAAACTAACAATTAGCGTCAAAGCATCAAAGTATGTAGAAAAAATAAGTTTAATATTCAGCACAAATCTAGATTTGTAGAATTCAGATCTTTAATTTGATGTATAATTTGACATGCGCTCAGTACAGACTAGCGACGTACTCTTCTGTATGATCTTTAAAAGTTTATAGCTGTTTGCAGTGCCAACTTCTAATTCACAGTCTGACATCGCTGAATATTGAATATATTTTAAAATACCGGAATAATATTACTATATATATTTCAAGAATGTAAATAAATACATTGCGTACAAGTAATACGTATAATCAATGTAACTATGCTCCCTATTAATGAAATTATTACTGTCGTCAGATTTTAATTTGCCGGTCATGGAGACTGTAGAAAGAATTAGTAGGTAAAGCCATTGTGCTTTCGGCTTGGAAAAGTCCACAAAAAATGTGCAAGCTGTTTAAAAGAATAAAATGTTAACCCAAAGTATAGCCAAATCTAAATTGGTGAGTGTAGTTTTTGTACTGTTGTCATTTTTAAAACATTCACTTTATTGACTAATTTTAGCCTCAATCGATAACATGCGTTACATTTTCATTGTAACATCTAAGGAATTTCGCACAAGATTTTAAACTGAGGCGTTTCAACTGTATTTTCATTACACACATTAACTGTGTTTTAACACAAATTTTATTGGTATTTAATGGTTTCACACTCCAAGATATTTTCATAATTTTAAATAAAACCTTGCCTCTCTTACATATATTTAAATTCTTATTCATAAAAAACGGGAACTATAATTGTTTGACATTTAGTTACGAAGGCGTCGTATGCAATAGATGAAACATTGCAATCAACAGAAATATTACATGCGATGAGTTATCTAATATTTTATTTTGTTTCAAGAAACGTGTTGTAAAGTGTGTTGCTCATCGTGCGTGTCATGATTTTTACGCGTTCATGGATAGTTTTTCGTGTTCAATTCTATGAATGTTCAGAAGATAACATTTATTTTGGTACGACAGGATAAATTTATACTATGCTGGGCGTTGAAGGGAAATTCGCGATCATATAATGTTGTCGTAACTACTTTGATGTGATAGAAAATCCATTTATAATAATTATAAATTAATTGCAACTGTTTCAACTAATTATTTAATAACAAATTATTGTATATGTTGTTTTTAATTGCATGCATGTTCTTCGTAATGTGAAATATATTTTTGGGTATCAAAACGACCTCATAGTTGACATTTATATTGATGATATGTGAGGCAGTTCATTTTAAAGTTCAGTAGAGAGGAATTTAACACAAAATGATGTTTCTTGGTTCGATCTCGGCCGTAGAGCGATGCACTCTCCGAGAGTGAGCTGAGTGAGAGGAGAGCGCAGCGTGTGCAAGAGAGGTATCGAGCGACCAGGTGCTGAACTCTGGCGGCGACTGTTCGAATCAATCCAAGATGGCGGCTCAGAGTGGAGGGTGGTAATTAGACACGTCGTTTAGTTTCTTACCGGCACAGCTCGAACTCGTGTCCTAACCGTAATAAATATAGGTTGAAAAACTCCTTCGGTGGAATCAAAACAAAATGGATTGATTCAGTTTTAATGACAGAGCCGGTGCCTCACCTACTATGCAACTTGTGCGATAAAACTTGGACGATTTATTCCGTTGCATACATTACCCGAGAAGTTGTCAACATGCAATCAGAGTACACCGTATCATGCATAAGAAACCTCGACACTTTCTTTCCATTTCTTATTCCTCTTACATATTTTATACCATAATTTGTTCCACCTCTCCTATTACTTTGTTTATTGGTGCCATGAACCTTCATCCACTTATAGATCCTGTATGCTTGTTTTATAGGTATATATGTTACTGCAAAATCCTTAACAATGTTTATACCTCGAATATGATTACTGTTAAAAACATGAAAACAAGCTGCTATTGTTATATTTATGTGTGGCATATGGAATATAAAACGTTACAACTTCTATAGGTTCATTACGATAATATCGTATGTGTAGTGTATTTCTTAAAAAATAATAATTGTACCTATCTTTGTAAAACTATTCTACTTTTGGTGGCATACCTCAGAACTCCTTATTTGTTATCTTTCCATAACATTGAATAGTAAAATTAACAATGAACTATGCAACACAACACAAAAAATAATGGAAGATGCTATGCTATACGGCGTACAACAAAGGTTATGAGGGATATATTAAACCTAAAATTCGAGTTCTTAAGATGGTTTTCAATCTGTAAGTCCTTTTTTGCTCTGAAAACATTGCCAAAATTTAATTTTTTCAAAAATATATTACTTAAATTTCATATTTGATATCCTTGGTAGGTCACTGTAATACTGCCACCTATAAAAAGTCAATGACTCATGAAAGATCCGGTTTGTGTTCGGCAAAGATAATGTTATATCTCTGTGTTAGTTATAAAGTAATAAAGTTTAATACCACATAAAATATGCATATTCAATGTAAAGGTAAAATATACGCTTGTTGGAGCAGGTGTTTGTAGAAAACAACGTCGAGCTCTGGAATAACTAAACGACAACTTCTGGACTGACATGGATCACAAAGATTAACATTTTCCTTATTAAATTGCAAATGAGAAATTTGCTGACAAACTTTTGAAGATCGAAACGTAACAAATGTTGTCAGTTACAAATGACTAACATTACTATGACTTTGATTCAATTTGCAAACAATACTGATATCAATATATCTGTTGACATAAACTAGAAACTAGAGTTATAAAGTTAGAAATTGATGAATCTTAAGTTCTATTATTCAGAAGAAAATTTGTTCTGGAAAAGATTTGAGTTAGATTATTGTTACGAATACAGTATTCCATGTAAATAACAGATATTTAAAAAACAGTCTAAATCAAATATCTTTGAAAATGTTTATAATGAAATTGGTCGTTAATTGTTCAAGTATATTTCGGATCCATTTTTGGTAACGGTAAGTGTTGTCTAAACATCTACGAAAATCTACCGTGAAAATGAAAGATTTCGTAACTCGTCTATCGTCTAATTTGTTAGCTCACATAAAACCATGCAAAGTTGTTATATACAAAACCATCACATTTTAATCGTTATTAATGGGATTTCTATTCTGTGGAAGTGTAATGTATCTTGTTTTACAAGAATGAGGTCAGGTAACTTTCTACTTAGCTTATCTTATCTACTAATGCCCTTCGGCCATCAGTGCGAATTGCGATAGAGCCTTCGGATATGCCCCGCACTGATAATAAAGGAAGGAAAGCATCCCCCCGAGATACATCACGTAACAGATTAAACCAGTTTCTGAGAGGGCAATAGAAAATTAGAATGTATACAAACCTACAGAAAAACTAAATTGGCCAAAAAAAGACACAAGACCATAACATAACAGTCGTGAGTTAATAAAATATTGGAAATGTTACCATGTATTGATGTTGACTATTATTATTTACTTTGCAAACGTGACAAAAACATTTTAAAGTTTCGATTATAAGCCTACAAAATAAATGAAAACCTATATTTGTACAACTATCTATTTTTGGGTAACCTATTCAACTGTTATTTTACTTATGCATTTTAAACATAGAGACTGACGCAAACAAAAAGCAAAGTAAAACCTATTTGGAACATATTTGTTGCAATGAAGTCAATTTTTGGGTACATTTCAGGGACATGCTGTATACTGTGTGATGTACAGTGAACCCACCGACCTTACACAAGGAAATATGCAACAGGCTTATCTTGAAGATAAGCTAATGGTGGCCTCAACGTCCACTGTACAGGGTGTCCCGACTCTACTGGCTCAATTGTTACTCCTTTATTTGGCAAGTAAAAAAAAAAAACATTACATAATACAAGTATTGACTAATACAATATTCTGTACTTTTTGCTTTAAAATTATATCTCATTAAGGAGTTGCAATCTATTCTTCTTTTTTTAAGATAAAAACCCCTGAGGTCTGAACAAGTAGAACCAATCCACCTGGAATTACAGGCATTCAAAGTTGAAAAATTAGGCAATTTTGCAATCAGGCCCAAATAGATAAAAATGTAAACTTTTAACAAATGTTCATAAGCTATAGTTTAAAGGTAACTCTATTTTTCAATTAATCAAAATGTGGGAAAAGGACACCTTAAGAAAAAGTTTTTCTCCTTAGGAAATTCACTTTTTTATTTCTTAAAATATACCATTTCCTCCAGTTATTTGTCAGGTAAACGCTTAACCCCTTAACTTAAACATTTAATTTTAATCGTTTTTCTTTGACCCTGCTTGTAAGAGCGCCTCATGAAATAATTTTTTTCTATTCAAAAATAAAATCATAAAGTACTGCGACAAAAGTTTTATTGAAAAATTTAAACGTTGTTCTCCCAAAATTGAGTACAACACCTTAAAACTTAAGCTACGCGTACCATCATATGCTTTTGAATGGCCGTTAGGCTTATAAAAACAATATAATCAACAAAATTCACAAGATTGAACATTGTGGATGTGTCAAAACTAATCATCAAATAATCAAAAAAACATAACAGGTTTTTGAGACTCTTTAGTATTTTTTGAATAATTTAGTACCTTAAAAAACAACTGAAAATTATCATTACAGTTAAATCTATATAAAAGTTTACATCAATATACTGATCTACGGTTACAAAGCATCAGTGAAAACATGTCCTCATTCAATTTGATCTGATCACAAAAAGCAGGTTCTAATATTGAATCCAATATTTTGTATCTTAAAAATTTTTCGTTGTTTAAAAATTTAGACTAATGCTATTTTTAAATTGGTGGTAACACATTTAGCATTTATAAATGAGATAGGTACGTTCCTCATAAAGGAAACGACTATTCTAAAGTACAATGCTGTAACTTAACAGTAGTAGATTTAAAAGTACGGTCAACGATAAACGCAGTCTCCTTAACATCATTTTTCATTTACGATGAGACTGGCATGGAGCCTGAGTTTAGGAGGCAGTGTTTCGTTTATTCCATAGTACAAGGGGGGGGGGTGTAATGTAATAAATTATCTTAGTCTTCAAGGCTAATAATAATAATTTATTACAACGCACCTGTGTATGGTAATGACACTATGCCTGGGATGAATCGCTTACTGACTTAATTATTAAAAACAGTATGTAGACCTAGTACCCCATCCTGAACACCTCCTTTCTAACATCATAAACTTTACCAGTAATTTCCACATAAATATACTTCCCTTTAATGACCACGAACCTTGACTCCACGAAGTGAGGATGACTACCACGAGATGTTGCCACGAATCCTGACGACCACGATGTACTACTCCTGCTACCACAAATTGTTACTACTACGTACCTGTAGTTTGCATAAGTCGAAACAGCGGTTAGTAAAACAAAAAAAAACTAATTCACCAGATTGTTTCACAAGAACTAATTCTTGTTGAAGTAAGAGCAACATTATTACTGGTTTATTGTTCAGATACAAAAATGTAAGAACTGAATTAATTTTATTATTTACTGTAATATATACTATTATTATTATTTATAAAAAGTTTTCTTAACAACTATTATAAATCCGCAAAATTAATACTCACGGGCAAAGCTCACTGGATTTTATTTTCGTTCCTGAGTCAGATTAACATTTTTATCGGAAATCACCACACTTGCACCGTATAACTCAGTCACTCATTCAGTGATGGAATACACTGCAGTTCAATTTTAATAATTAGTGTTTAGTTTTTATTCAGTGCGTAGTGTTAATGATTGTATTGTATCACTGAACGATGGCAAATGTCCGGAAAAATAATGTTTCCTTCACAATCTGTCCATCGCCAAAAACAAACTTTAAACAAAGAAATGATATTGTGTTATTGTAATATGCTACTTTATAATTTATTATAATCGGCATATGTTGTTCTTAATAATACCGATCCCAGGTAAGCCGTATTTCTGCCCTCTTGACTTGACTTATATATTTTATCTTTCATATGAAACTGATTAATATTATCAATAATTGTTTAATTTAAATGTAGGCAAAATAATTTTAACATAACTCAGTTCTATTTTAATTTTTCTTTTTTTATATTATTCTAACTAATTAGCGTTGTTTTTTTTCATTTTTAAAGTGAAACAATGAATTTTACCCTCATTCTACTGTTTGGTTGGATGAATTGGCAATTATATATACATTTTATGATATAAATTATCACATTTATTGTACTATAGTAAACATTCCCCCCAATACTTGGATCCTATCTGTTGGAGCGGTTGGTTGCTTTGTATTTACATCACCGTGTTTTAACGTTTGATTACATACACAATTATAATTTATCTTCATCTTTGAGTTTGAAGATGTCACAATTAATATTACTGTGAAGTAAGGTTAAAAGGTGTTCTCGAAAAATTGACAAATTGGGTTATCTCTTGTAAGTGTACGGCAATAACTTTTTTCCTATTCTGTTCTATTGAAAAAAAGAAAACTTGAGTTGCGTTTTCCTAGCATCCTGTACTGGAAGATGCGTCCCTTAAACAAACATTTTCAGATATTTCCCTTCCTTTCATAACACATTGTTCATAATCGAGATACTCACGATTTAGGGTTGAATTACATATATTCAGAAATATTCATCATCTCACCAAACCATTGAGAAAAATGTAAACTGTAGGTGCAAAACTCTCAGTTATACAACCAACTAAAACTGAAAAACTTATTCGATCTTTGGTAAGATACAATAGTACCTGTCGTATTTGAAACGCTTGTACCAGTTTATATCCTACTTGCAGTTCACCAGTTCACCAGTTTTCTCAGTTAATTCAATTTAATTTGCTATGTTATAAAATATCTTTAAAATACAAATATTTTTTATACCATTTCTAGTGGTGCATAAGAAAGAAGTGATGGATCCCCAAGCATAATCGTTCAGACACTGATAGTTACAAAGTTGGAAGATGAAAAGGATTGAGATTTCCTTATAGGTATTAGTCATACCATTTGTTTGTAGAAGAGGTTTAGAACAGAAGGAACTAAGTTAGTGTCGTCCCGGGAGGTACTGGGGGCTAGCAGGAGTATAATGCCTGGGAGGTACTGGGGGCTAGCAGGAGTATAATGCCTGGGAGGTACTGGGGGCTAGCAGGAGTATAATGCCTGGGAGGTACTGGGGGCTAGCAGGAGTGTAATGCCCGGGAGGTACTGAGGGCTAGCAGGAGTATAATGCCTGGGAGGTACTGGGGGCTAGCAGGAGTATAATGCCCGGGAGGTACTGAGGGCTAGCAGGAGTATAATGCCCGGGAGGTACTGAGGGCTACAGGAGTATAATGCCTGGGAGGTACTGAGGGCTAGCAGGAGTGTAATGCCCGGGAGGTACTGAGGGCTAGCAGGAGTATAATGCCTGGGAGGTACTGGGGGCTAGCAGGAGTATAATGCCTGGGAGGTACTGGGGGCTAGCAGGAGTATAATGCCCGGGAGGTACTGAGGGCTACAGGAGTATAATGCCTGGGAGGTACTGAGGGCTAGCAGGAGTGTAATGCCTGGGAGGTACTGGGGGCTAGCAGGAGTATAATGCCTGGGAGGTACTGGGGGCTAGCAGGAGTATAATGCCCGGGAGGTACTGAGGGCTACAGGAGTATAATGCCTGGGAGGTACTGAGGGCTAGCAGGAGTATAATGCCCGGGAGGTACTGGGGGCTAGCAGGAGTATAATGCCTGGGAGGTACTGGGGGCTAGCAGGAGTATAATGCCTGGGAGGTACTGGGGGCTAGCAGGAGTATAATGCCCGGGAGGTACTGAGGGCTAGCAGGAGTATAATGCCCGGGAGGTACTGAGGGCTACAGGAGTATAATGCCTGGGAGGTACTGAGGGCTAGCAGGAGAATAATGCCTGGGAGGTACTGAGGGCTAGCAGGAGTATAATGCCCGGGAGGTACTGAGGGCTAGCAGGAGTATAATGCCCGGGAGGTACTGAGGGCTACAAGAGTATAATGCCTGGGAGGTACTGGGGGCTAGCAGGAGTATAATGCCTGGGAGGCTCAGCCCTCTGGGTACTGAAACCCCTGACCGGCCAATCATTGCTCGGAGCCACACCTTGCATTATCCCAGATTCAATCTTCAATGTAAACAAATCCAACAAAAGTGGAAACCGCGAGGAGTGGCCTTGTGATGGTCGATATCTGATGTGAAATTGAAAGGAAAATTGCGCCTGTTGAATGACTGACGTCGGCCGACTCGACTCCTGGCCTGGCGTGGGTTCCTCACTGCATCTTAGTGTACATCATCGCAATGGAACTGACCTACCCAATACCACTTCTTTGAGCCTAATGGTAGTTCGTAATGAGTAGAAATAATATGAGACGTTTTAAAAAATAAGGAATAATAATAACAACTATCTGTGGCACAGCTCCATTCCGAGGCTTGTGTGGCTAGGAACCATTACTCTTCCTTCAGCTTGCAAACTATCAAGTGTGCTGCTGTGCACTTAATTAATTGTTTAAGAAAATAATATTTTCAATAATTTTTTTTATTCCAATACTATTTTAACTTTATAATGGAAGTTGAATTAAGGCAGGTTCGATGTTCAGTTTCGTTAGTTTTATTATTCATTATTATGGTTTCATAATTCTTAGTTCATATCGTTACTTTATTTTGTTGTTGCTTTTTCTCTAGTTTTATTATTTGTTATTATTATTGTTATAATATTGGTATTTTATATTGTTACTATACTTCATTGTTGCCTTTTAGTTATTTATTATTTGTTTTATGGTTAATTTATAAATTTATACTATTTTTCTTAATTGGCTTTTCCTGATTCCTTAATGTTTATTGTCTGTTTAATTAGTATTCTGTCTTGCTCTGGGAGAAGTTTTTGCATGCTTTGTTTTGTTATGTTGCTCTGCTTTTTTGCCACATGTAGAACCTATTGTTGAGTGTAAAATTATGTTATGCCGTTGGAATGTAAATAAATAATATTAAAATCACAAAACTGTGTTAAATATTTTGTGCGGGGTGTCAAGCAATTCGTTGGCATTTCCATAATTTATCTATCCGTACGTGTTTTTACTTTATAATTAACAAACAAGATACAGTAGTATAATTCGGTGGTAACCTTATTGAACCTTCAATAATCATAGAAGAACAATATTTGTTCTGGTTCAAGATTAATGTTTATTGTTACAATTTCACATAAGCCACACGAAATAAAAATGTTTAAGGACCATAACTTTAAAAGACTATTTTTAAACTGTGGGGTTTTATGGATAGGCTTGGCGTCTAATCTATAGAAATACAGTAAAAAACGTTGATTATATGAAATCAATAAAAACTTTTCTTATTAATATATAATTTTGTTAGTTTAAGCATTAAGAATGTAATTTTAAATTAAATTGTATTCAACCACTATATATATATATAAGACTGCATATATACCAACAACCCTTATTGTTTTCTGCATCTTATAAAGTTACGTGAACTATTGTAGGCCTACATAAACATTTGATGCGATTTCCTTGGTCTAAATATACAAAATGATTCATGTGAGCATATTTCTTACCTACATTTTCATAACAGTTGGCAAAATTTGTTATTTTTTTAAATTTTAATATCTATATGTCATAAATAGTTTACGTTATAGCTTAGTAACATATAATGGTTTTCTATCCAATAAAGAAAAGAATATATATATATATATATATATATATATATATATATATTTCACTTCGGGTGTATAAATGCATAATCGCTCTATTATAACAATTATTGGACTTCTTGATATAATTTCCTTTAATACTTCGGCTTTGCCGTTTTCAAAAAGGTATAATAAAAAATAACTCAGCAAACAAAATATAACATATATTTTATATATATATATATAATATGTGTGTGTGTGTGTGTGTGTGTGTGTGTGTGTGTGTGTGTGTGTGTGTGTGTGTGTGTGTGTGTGTGTGTGTGTGTGTGTGTGTGTGTGTGTGTGTGTGTGTGTGTGTGTGTGTGTGTGTGTGTGTGTGTGTGTGTGTGTGTGTGTGTGTGTGTGTGTGTGTGTGTGTGTGTGGTTCAAATTCTTTGAAGTGCCAATTACACATTTTGTATTAAATTGAACTACAGCTGTAAAATACGAAATCAAGAGAATAAAAATGCAAAAATACAAAAGTATAAATCCTTTATCATCTAAAATCGGATCATAAACTAAGGAAATATATCTTTACTCTTTTCATAACCTTGAGCTTACGAGAATTTCATCAGTTTTTGTTTCATATTTCAAATACAATTGCATACAGTTTGAGCACAATGCCATTAACATTAAAGACATTATCATTTTAATTTTGTATATTATTTTTGGTGTTATATCTGTTATTGTTTTTAATAATATTTCTTTCTACATAAGCGTATCTGAAGCTGTAAGAAGGTATCACACATACCGAATTATAAATTCGTAGCAAACTAATATATTACCTATTAACTGACAGTATTTCAATAGTTTTGGTGCCATTTATAGTAACACCCTGTGCATTAACACTGCGGCGTCAGGCTTCTCAACGTGAAGTCAAACTAACGCTGCACCCTTATCACAGTAAAGATTGATTTAAATTTTCTAGGGCCTGAACGAGATACCTATCAAAATTATATTACTGTGGCTGAACCTACTTCAGCATTAAGAGTAAATAATAATAATAAATACGGTAGCTGGCATAATTTACATGTAATGGCGTTCTTAATTTTCATCGATCGAATTACCAGGTTAAGTTGGATCTAGTAGTCTAAAGACTCATCATGTAAAAATAGTTTTTGTCAACTAGGAAAACTGTATAATCATAGAAAGTGATAGGTTAAAATTATTCATTAAAATACCTTTATATCTTAAGACCCAGAATAAATAAAATTAATTGCAGTTGCCCCTTTTGGATTAAAATGACCATTCATTAGGTATTTTAATGTTACAGGAACCCACCACCACCACGTCAAATCAGACAGTTAACGCTTCGTCTTACCGTCCCTACAAACTGTTACATTTCCCTGTGAGTCCCGAGAATTATATTGAAAAATCCCGAAATCCAATGGTTACCAACATTGGAAGGTGGATAGGCATGTAAAAAAGTTTAAAAAGTAAGAAACAAGTAAACTGAATTAGAGAACATATATAGGATATACGTGTTGAACACATCCACATTGTAGAATACGGTATTACTAAACAAATAAAAAAATATCTATGATCTTGTTTTTAGAACAGCAAATAAATTGGAAAACGAATGTGGAAAAATGGAAAAAATCAAGCCAAGACCAAATTCGGTTATCCTTAAACATATATATGTAAGACTGGACGCTCATACGGGACACATATGTGAAACAGCGTATGTTGTTGAAAATTGTTCCCACAACATCACTATCGAAAACATCACGATATGCATGAGGTGAATCAAAATGCTACACATCTGCGGGAAAGGAAGCATTACTGATAACGCAAAGTGCGGGAGTTGGAATTAAGTAACATTTATTTCGTGGTTTACGTTTAGTCGTGTAAACGCAGGCCTACGAAGCTTTAATGCGTTAGTGTTAATTGGGTACCTGTCTTTTGTGTTGTGTCCTTAACGGTTGTTTCTGAATCTAGCCGAGGTAAGGAACACCTAATTAAGGCATCATAGCATGATGATGTCTTCTACAAAACAAAGACTTCTACAGCCACTGGACTAATACTTCAACCTCTAACTGGACTGTAATGGGTCATATCACCCCTTTAAAATATGTGAAATACTATAATAGGCGAAGTTAGACTTGTCAACGATCCTTTTTTTAACTTTTAACCGACATCAACTGCACATATAATGAATTTCTGAGTAACATTTAACTGATTAGTGAATGGGGAACAAATTTCTGTTGTAATACCTAATATTTCTTGGGAATCATTAGTTTCATTTATTGACAAAAGCCTTTTTCGTAATATACTCGTATTTTAGTAAAATATTACAAATTCTAAAATTCTTTTTTAAATTTCATTAATCACTAACGATGAAGGCGAATGATTTGAAGTAATAACAAGATTAGGCACATATACCATCTTTAAAATGACTTTTCGAGGACTGGGTTCTAACCCCTTCTTCAGGTGTCCAATACTGAAACACAGTTTTAAACATACAACACATAGTGATGACCGAACCAAAGTTAGTTAACAACACATATTTTGTACTCCAAAAACGTGAACAAAGTAGTATTTGACCAGCACAACGCATTGAAAGGCAATGTTGTGACCAGCACAACAGGTATGCCTCTGAAAACATAATACTCACAACACAGCGCGAAGTATAATAAAGGTACCATTCTGCCTGTTCTGTTTTTCTTTTTGTTTGTCCTAGCGTGGTGTTTGGTTCAGACATGTTTCTGTGTTTTGAGCAGTTTGTGTTATTAACTTAAACTGTTGTGTGTTTATGCCTTGTTTTATGATTCATGCTTTAATTTGTGTTTAGCCGTTTGCTGCATAAAGAAGAGGATAGATTCCAGTTTTCGGAAAACCACATTTCCTTCATCATTGAACACTTAACGATGTCGGGCTTAGCTCCATTTCACCTTCTGCTTCTGACATCTCACAATGCCAATGACCCCTGAAATCTGGAGTCCACGTCCGTCTGAAAAGATCCAAAATAAAAAAGTGAAATTTAGCATAACTCTAAATTCGTATTGAATAAATCCTCCCACCATAACTTCGTTATGTGTAGAAAAGTCGGTTACTCCGCCGTGCAATGAGATCGTGTCTGAGAGATCGTAGAGCACTCAACTGTGCACATGATGAGACAATGAGAACACTTCTTCATCTAGATTACAGTGGATTGTGTCTCTGTTGTCAAAAGATACAATGAGATCGTTTTTTCTTCTTCACCGAATTTTTGTAGATCTCGTTCTACGAGTATTGGAAAGTGAAATTTACTTAGTTTAATGTTTGAAAAGTTCGATTTTTTGTATGCGATGAGTTTTATTTTCCTTTCAGTTAAAAGTGTTTTAAGGTTTTTAGTTATAGTTGAAAATTATAACTTTTAGCAGGAACTGTCATTAGCTGTGCAGCAATACAGCTGATGTATTGTTTTATTCCGATTTCACACATATGTACACGTTACAGTACTAGAATATACGACACTTATAGGATAGAACAACGTACTACACTTTGGTGCAACGATTTCCTTCATAAGCTGGTATTAGACGATTAATCGTTAAGCTTTCTTACGGTCAGATAGCGCAAAGTGAATTCACACAGAAGAGTGACGACTAGGTTTCAGTACTATAAGTATTAATTATTTCGTGTAATAATTAACTGTGTTTCATGGCGTATTCCGCAGAATAACGTGCAGTCGCTAATACTACTTTTAATACTCCACCTCTAATTAATTTTAAAACAAAAACTCCAATAAAACAATTTTTATCTATGAAAGGCCTTTCGTTTTCAACGAAAGCGTTATCGGACACGCAACTGAAATTAAAGTTTGTGTTATTGAAGTGTTTTTGTTTTTTTAGATTAATTAAAGAGTTGTAAAAAGATAGAAGCTTCAAAAAAGTAATCCAGATCTTTTTACCTCCATAAGAAATGGTTAGATGTCTTCGTGAATTTGATAATTCAGTATTACATTTCTTAAGAAATGAGGAAGAAATACCATAAAAATATAATAAAAAATACCAACACTTTTGTTACGTCTATCGATTCCCATGAGGAGATTAAGAATCTATCTGAAAGGCTTCAACAGCCTTCAAGAAGTTATACGATAGCCAGTCTTCGTAGGAGTGATCAACCAAAAATTAATTAAAAACTTAAATTACAAAATGTTTTTATATTATTTAGTGAATTTTGCTATTTATTGATACAAAATGCTCACACAACATTTATATTTTATAAAAATATATAAAGCTTAACCCAGACAAGTTCCTACCTGGAAAACGGACGATTTCACGAGAGCAACAACAATAATCTATCCTGATGACAGCGATCTCAATTACATTTCAAAGCAGCATTTAATTAAGAGCTTAATAAACCCCACCTAATGGCAAACATGTTTTAAACGTTTTGTCGAGAATCCAGTTTTGAATTCTAGAGCATGTGTTTAAAATAACTTCAAATCATATGGCATTTCATTATATAATTTACTTTAATATCCTATGAAATTCTTTTATAAAACCCAGGTCATTTATTAATGATATTGTTTAGTAATAAATATATAGTTAATAATGTTTCTAAAAAGCATAAAATATAATGAATTCAGTAAATGGGTATTGAAATAAATAAAATGTATTCTAATAACAGTAATAATGGATTCACCGGAGGAGCTTAGCACAACTATGTTATATTTGACCAAATGTAAAACTTTTGTCCGAAAATATTTTGTTCTTCTTTAATGTCGAATGATGAAGTGTCCATCGTTTACAATAATTGAGAATTGAGTGATTCACAAAGCTTTAATTTATAATAACGATTGTAGTGACCAATCATAATTATTAATTGCCTATTATTACTTGTTGTTACGTTATTACTGAATATCTTACTATGTTTCTTGTGTTATTTTAGTGCCTTATACGTTTTAATAGTTGTTCCTACACGCATATATAATGTATACTATATTTTAATGCCGGTGGTTTATTTTCATTAACTGAAGTTTCTTCAAAACATTGATTATTATTATATTTATTATGAATGAATGACCTTATATGATGTGCGCGATAGTTATGTGGTCTTCTCATGCAATATGTGCAAAATAGTGTATCTCATATACGTATGGAAAAATAAATGTTCTGTATATTTTAAAACACTATTTATTCGATAACAGTCAGAAGAACTTCTCGCGTCACATGTATTTACAGTTTCTTAGGTACAACGTGAATCAACAGAGTCATATGTTGCTAGTTGTAATATTTATGCAAAAGAGAACGTGTTACTTGACAATAGTGAGAAGAAAGTGAAGAGATTAAATAAATTATAATCACAAAAGTAGGAAGACGGCCTTCCTCGATCCTGATCAACACGATTACTTCACGGGGAAAATTCACAGGATGCCGTAGCTGTTAGGGATGTGATCCAACCCATTGTGATATTGTCGAAGACTTGACAATGCGATAGGAATCTCAACAGAAAATTGAATCTACATGGGTCTTGAGTAAAAGTTAAACCCAGTATTAAGGTACGTCCGTACAACTATTGCCAGAAACATTAGTCGCCTAGCATTCGTATCAAAGACAAGTGTGGAAGACGAAAGTTACTATTACGTTAAAGTTACTACTAAATCGTTCGTAAACATTCTTCAATCTTGACCTACGCGAGCTCATGAATACTTATCACGTCAATTTAAAAATTAGAGTAAGTAACTTTTAAAGGCAGGTATTAAACCTTGAATTTTAAAACTGTCTAATTTGGATAAGTAAATTTGAAGCGTTTTATTTCATTTTATTAGTTGTAAAGGTTTAATTAATCAAGATTAAGCTTAAGGAAACGCATAACAGGTGAATAAATAAATCTTAATCTAATCTTATTCTAAATAATACAAAGCAGCAGTAATCACGTGTCACTATTTAACAAATGACTTCCTTGATGCTCTCTACGCACAGCCTTCAGACTTCAGAAATGCTGTATTAAGTTTACATTATTAGTGACGTCATACCAATAAGTAATCTCTGATTTAAGTTGTTATTTCGGGCTAAGATCCAGATTTTCAGCCATGGAGTTCTGACACAATATTCTTTCTGATTAATGGTTATTCTCTAAGTGAAATGAGTCGGAAAACCGATATAAGTTCCCTTTGAAACTACATTTGTACATAAATAAAGATGATACCATCACTGGTTTACTGATAGCATGTAATAACATTAAATTGTTGATTAAAGTGTGGAGTGTAAACTATATCATAACTATTTCGTAAGGAACAAGAATAACAAGTGCGCTAATTTTGTTAAATAAAATCTTTGTTAAGAATAAAATTGACTGACGTAATATAAGGTAGCAGAATCAAGCTCCAGAAGACGCAAGGCTAGATCTATAAAAACGTGTTTTTTGTACCTTGGTACCATATCATGCGTCTTTGTGTTGTACGAACTATGACGCCAATTAACTCGGTTTTCTACCGAATAAGATACACTTAACCTTCAAGAGACACCTTTATGTATTTCATTTCATTTCATTCTCTGTAACAAACATCTGTGAAGGTGGCCACGCGTACTAAACGTCTCCTGTCAGATCTGCAGTTGCATCCATTAATTTTCTTTCATCAGTTAATCCTACACATACTAGTTGATGATAATTGAGAGAGGTCAGGGACCTTGTCTTGGTTACGTCTTATGTTTCTGATCCAAGGTTCAAAAACTTAAGGACTGAGAAGACCATAAAAGCTGATAAATATATTTCACGTCTAGGATATTGTACCGCTGGAGAAAAAGTTCACTTCCCAAGCTGTACAGTTTGGAAGACGGAATAATTGAGTCTGACAACACGGTATTGGAGTGTCCTCACGAATCATATCCTGCTATCCTCTATCTCCACTCATGTCAAGATTAGCAATGGATATTATCCAGAGCACCGACTAGGTCTGCCAGTTCTTGTAAAGTTCCATATATGCCTTTATAACTTCCATCATTATAATTAGGCTTTTCAAACTATATCCCCAACCAAAGGTTAAAGAAGCTCGATTATGCTCCTTGATGGGCACAAGGTATCTCGAATTCCCCAGCTGGGAAGTTCTAAGGGTTTTCCTGCCCAGAAAAACCCAATTATAATTGGATTTTGTCTTCGTCAGACATCTAGTGAAGTACATAGAGAACGACACATGACAGAATGCTGGTCGCTGGGACGTGGGCTGAAGAAACTCTGTTTCTGGTCTTACCTCAAGTTCGATCGACGAGAATACCTCTCAAGATTTGACATATTTTGCTCTATTCTGGAGAGTATCAGAAACGGCTATACTGTGCGCCTATCTTCGTTGGCCTTTTGGAATGGGAAGGAGAATTATCTTCAGTTTCAGAGAAATCCCGTTGCCTAACTAGCCGATTCAGTCAGGATTTCGGAGACATATTCCCTCGGGTTCCTTGTAGGATCGATCAATAGTCCTTTGAAAATTTAAAGATTCGTTCTTCCGGGTCAGATAAGGGCCACGGTATAGAATCTGGAGGTATTCTACAATTACAGTTCCTTATTTTTCTCCCTATATCAGTGAAGGACGTGCTCTCTGGTGAGAATGTAAGGATATTACGGTTCTACTCTAACCGTGGGTTCCTATCCGACCTTGTCAAGAATCTAATTGATTGCCTAGTAAGTCCTTGTATGTGTAAGGCCTCTGGGACCGGCTCGGACGTCGATAACGCGTAATCTTGATCCTTGGCTGGCCTTGCAGATAAAGTGTTCAGTTTTAGGATAGTATCCTCGAAATCGAGTATCCAGTATGTAAGAACCAGATAGGGATAATGAGGGGTATTTCTGAAGTCCAAGAAACTCCCAGGACTAGCATCATGTGTCTTCACAGTTTTGAATATTTGGCTGTCTTTTTATTTCCAGCATCGATTTATCCTGCCCGTGACCGTACTTTTTAATCAGGGCCATCGACCTTGTACTGTATCGACTCTCGCCCTAATTCTGTTTGATAAGTTCCTCGTACAGGCCAGTGGCCCATAAGTACTAGCAGAATAAGGCTTAAAATTGGATCGGCCTCTGCTTTTATTTAAAAAAAAGAAAGAAAAAGTATTGTTTGTTGGTTTCTTCCATTGATTGTATCTAACGGATTTGTAGAATCCATGGAACTAACAATACCAGCAGAAACAACCAAAGTCTAACGTAATCTACTAGAGTTAACTATGACACGAAATAGAACTGCGTCATAGTGTAACGAAATTATGGTGTACAAGAAGTGTAAACCGGTATACCATAACTGTGGACCAACACAGCAGACATGTATACCAGTATGCTGCTGGGAACCGATGTACGAGCTGTGCAAGACCCAAGACTCCATTAGCAGCATGCGGCGTGCAAGTCCTGCACTCCAATTCTCCTCCAAGGTCTACTGTTGCCACAGAGAGCGAATCTCACGTCATATTTAGTTTGTGGAATTGCGTACTCTGCTTAATGCCGCAGTCGTGGATGATGTCTGGCATTTCTTCATTCACAAGGAGCTTCTGGGTGCCAGCTAACCACAACTGTGACGCGGCCCATTCCGTCCTCAACCGAGGAATTGAGTCACAAAACCGTGCTACAGACAATTATAGCTGAATTTTCACTATCCACTCATTTTTATAAAGTACAGCTTGCACCTTGAAACTTGTAGTGGCCGTGATGACCGAATGTGTTTCTTGTTCTGACGATCCCAAGTAAATATTTCACGACTTCGGAGTACGGTACACAAAAATCTCATATAAAATTGTAATAATTAAAGCCATAAGCAATGCGTTTTCCATTGGTTTTTACACAAAAAGCTGTCTCTAGGATTTCCCTGTCTCCAGAGTAACAAGTTGTACCTTGAGGTTACCCTCCACCACAGGCCTGGAGCACCTTCTCAGCGAACAAGTTGCCGAAGGAACGGTCTATGCCAAATGTTGTAGTCCCGTAATGTACGACGATAACTTATATTCCTCTGTTTGCATTTTATTAAATGTGTGAACAGGAACGGCTCTCGGAAGAAACATTAAAATTAGTCGATTAAACTTTAGATTTTTCCAAAATTGTTAAACTTTTTTTGAAGAGCAGGCAACTAGAATCCCATCCCTACTTTTTTTAGGATTTACACTGATGTGTAAAGCCTTAAAACGAGGGCTTTATGGGATATTTTCAGTGCTGTGTTTATTTGTTTTGAATTATTGAAAGTAAAAATAGTCGAATGGACCTATTAATACAAATTGCAAATGCTGTTTACATTAATGTTTATTTATATCTGTTTTTTGATTGTTTTATTTTTTAACTAAGACAGCTTTTCTAACGAATGAAGAATACAGTTTTAAGTTTTGATGTTTTTATGCTTGTGAGTGTTTTATTTCAACAATATTTTTTAACATCATCGACGACTCTGCAACGGAAACGTTTATTTACATCTTTCTATAACCTGGCTAGCGATGATAAATGTCATTTACATTCATGTTTATTTGTATTTGATTTATGCCCGAGGCAGCTTTTTCAACTAATGGGGAATATAGTTTTCAATTTTGATAACATATGCTTATGTTGTGAGTGTTTTATTTAAACTCTATTTCAGCATATTTCACGACTCTTGCGAAGAAATTTCTTTTATGTATTTCTATAACTTGGCTAGCGATGATGTTTCAACATCGAAACCGATCTCAGGCATAAAACAGATCAAAAAAGAAATACAATAATTGTTAAGGTGCGTCATCTTTCTATCTTCAATTTACATATTCGGAAAAAAGTTGAACTATGGATCCAGCCGTCCAAACTGAAATATCTCCTTAATCCTGAAATTTTATATTTGTACCTAAGTAATCTTAATTGTTGCAATTACAACACCTGCTACTTGTATATTGCGTTTGAGTCTACTTTTCCAAATTCAAAATATCTTATTTGGGCAAGTACAGAAATGTAATGAAAAGTTAAAAAAATAACGCCGTTACTTATTTTTACAGAATACCCACTTCTAAGAGCAATAAAAATTGCAGTTCTAATTTTTTTTAGAATCCTGTGGAACATAAATAGTTTTCCTATTTCAGTGTTTTCGAATCTGCTAAACATTTTACCACGAGAGAGCACAGTTGGGATACATTGCGTCTTTAAATGTTTATGAATATATAGCTTCGTAGGCCTAAGAACATTACCAAAGGCACATGTAAACACCCTTGATTTAAACGGTTCTCAAACAATTCACGGATCCAAAAAATACATAATTTGCATCCTAAGTGATAAAACAATTAAATAACATTTCTGTTTAGCCTTCAGTCGCTATATAAAACTACCATTCATGAGAAATTTGTACACAATATTCCTGTTGGAAATCCAAATTACAAAATTGTTGAAGATATTACAAGTTTGCACCTTTCAGTTTGTCAAAAATATAAATTAACTCGACCATTCTGATCAATGTTCTTCCTGATATGCTTGGCCTTAGTGATTTCAATCGAGGCCAACAGTATATTCCAAGTGCTACTAGACAACGGTAATTACAAAATTAGTAGCTAAGCCTTACTTTATTAGCAAAAGTATGCTTTGCGAATGAAGCAAACAAATAAGCGTTGGTATTAGAGCATTTATATCAGAATTTAAATCTCGATACTCGAAACATTATTTGTGTTTGTGACCTACATAAAGTATATTGGTTTTGGACCCAAAAATATCAACCGACTCAGTTTTTTATTTGTGCCTTGTAGTGTGTTATTCCTTTGCGAAATTTCATGTATGATGCAGGTGGAAGATTAAGTGATTCACGCATATGTTTTGCTGCATTTCATATATTTTTAGGTCAGATAAATATTCACTCGAAATATCCGATGTTCTGGAGTGAAAAATACCGTTTTAGCGTGGATAATTTTCGTTTTTTTTTTCAAAATAATTTTACTTATGCTCTTGGAGTATGTTCATTTATGTATGTTTTAGGACTTAGAGGTCAGTGGTGGAGAATGAGTAAATATTACCGAAGAGAAGAGAAGGTGGTGACTGTTGGTGGCGGGGGGGGGGGGGGGCAGGTAAGACACTAATTATGAAGGACGGTGGCGCCAAGGTAGTATGTAATTTGTCGCATACAAGGTCCGACAATCGTAGGTCCGCAGGCAGTACCCACAGCTACCCATTACTGCAGCCTCTGCTACCCCGACACGGACACTCACTCTGGGACCGTTTCCTATTAACCCATTTATGGAAATCGCTACTGACTGATGATTTTAATATATAATGAACGTACTTCAGACGACAACTTTAAATTACAAAACGACTGCAATCCTTAAAAACTGTGGAGGAATCCTTATAACCTTAACATTTTCTGTAGTTTGGTTATTTCCCACGAATCACAACCCTGTACACATAACACGCTTTTGGTGGGAAGAGTTGATTCAATGTGAACTTTGAGTTTACATCCAGTTCACCTTCCTAATAGTGCAGCATCGGGAATATGACACTGTCACAGACGTCAATATTGGAATCTGCAGTCGTGTTCGTCTGAAGGGATCCAAAAAGAAGTCGCCGATGGAGCTCAAAACGAACTCTGTGTCTGGTCAACATGAACTGGAGCTAAACTCAACCTTCACATTGAATCAACCATTCCTACCATAGTTACGTTATGAGCAGAAAATTCCGTTGCTCCACCGTGCATAGAAGATTGTGTCTAAAACATCGTAGTGCACACAATTACACTCCTAATGACATAGTGAGAACACATATTCCCCTATATTACACGATATTTTGTAGTATAAATGTCTCCGATGTCGAAACGATGTAAAGATTTCATTTGAGCTGATCTCTTCAGACGAACATGACTCCAGATTCCAGGAGTCAAGTCTGTGACAGTGTCAGATTCAAGGCGCTGCACTAAGAGGAAGGTGAACTTGAGCTAAACTCAACTCTGTATATCCAAAACGTTTTAAAGCCATGTATACAATGACAACCGACCAGGAAAACTCTTGAAAAAGGTAACGTCCAATTCATACCCGTTTCCGGACACGGAGACCCCAGAAAAATGGGTTCCTGCTTAAAGCACTTTGTGCGATTACAAGTTTCCTAATTTTACCTCATATGTCATTTTCTCGTTCCTTAAGTACGTCATAAAGCGCCGTCGGAAAAATCAGCCTTATTACTGAGTCACCAAAGTTGGGGAAAACACTAATACGACAGAGATACACCGAAATTCTTATTTAGTGCTGGTTCACTGATAAGAGCACTATTAACATAGGAGCTGGACGTGATCTGAGCTCAAAAACATCTGCAGAAGAGGTGAAGTAAACTTTAGTTCACGGATTGTAGGCCCTTGAGAATCCAGTTAAACCACCACTGGAGAAAACCCATCGGTCTGATAGCTGCATTTCAGTAAAGTACTAAATAAACTGAACTGGTGATAATTGTTGCCTCAGTAGACCAAAACATATTCTACCATAATGTAACCAAACGGTATTAAAAAACCTAATAACTGATGAAATTATTATTAAATTATAAATATACATAAATAACTGCCCGGTTAATTACTGTATTAAACTCAAATCCAAATAACTTCTCCCTCATATTGTTTATATGCTATAATTTAAAAAAAGTTTTAGGAGCCAGAACTGTTATTCAGCAAACAATAATTTGGTATGTTTTGTTCAATAAAGTCATAATGTGATTTCGCAAACTTGCAAGTTTGTTATGCAACTTATTGGAATATATTTGATCATTTGAATATATTGCGTTTTAAACACACTGTAAGCAATCACTCACTCCACATGCGTAAAGTGGTTATGTCTTAATGAAATGCTTCTTCTCAAAAAAGAAAGCCAGTTTGGCTAACTTCAGACTGTAAAACACTGCGGGAAACGAGACCGTGAGGTAACCGGCGCGGCGCGGCGGAGAAATTAATAGGACGCCTTCAGAAATAAGCTAGGCAATTGCTAATGTTGCAATGCGCTCCTCGGTCGGCTTAAAAAATCCAGTACGATATTTTGTGTTAAAAATATAATATTTTAAAGTATATTTTAATATTGTTATCGATATGAAACAAGTGGAAATATTTGTTTCTATTGTGCATGAAGCACTATAAAAATTTGCAGGTCTTTATTTTGTTTCAGGTATTTACCGTCAAAAATTAATTGCACCAATATTAAAAATATTATTTATACTTTATGGAAGCTAAATTAAGGAATTATAATGTTCATTATATAAGGTTCTTTTCATTTAAATTAAGAATTAACGTAATATTAAATTAAAATGAAATCATACGAAAATGACTATGTTGCTGCCCAGCTCGAATAGCATCGGTGTAACTCTGAGTGGTCTAAAAACACCAAGTAAATATTTTCAAAGTTTCAATCAGAGTGCTCGTAGCGTACTTTCCGTACATTATTAATTTTGATCGAAAATGTAATTAGGATTACAATATTTTAAAATGAATACGTCAATTATCTGGAATGTATCAAAAACTGGTAAATTTTAATATTCATTTTCTATGTAAGTCTTTTGGACAGGAGACGTAGAAAGCCACGCCTATCGCATAAACCTAAAGTTAGTATTCCTACATTTAGAAGTATTGTATAAACTTTCATGTACCATCATGTATGTCTTTCCCTGAACATACATTGAATAATAAACAGAGGGCAGACTTTGTAACCATCATATAGCATTACACAAAATTAATATTTGTCGTGTTATTCCCGGAAAAAAATATAATTTAGCTCATTTTATTGTATACATTTTATTAGTTTATTCTCCTTTTAGTAAAGAAACGTCTGGAAAAAATACAGTGACTCAGTATAAAAGTCTGAAATAATCGAACAGTTCAGATTCCATTGAATATATTACCACTTGAGGAATGTAATCTGTAGGAGCCCCGTAATAAAAGCACTAGTTAGTTCAAATTTCACTTTTACTAATGGCTTAGGGAACGAATTCAAATGTAATTACACAATATTACAATTACTTCACAGATTATATTAAAATTCTTCATTAACACACCTTGAAATAGATGGAATAAACTAAATCTATTCGACATTGAGAATTTTCAATCCGACAGTAAAAACAGAACGCCCCAGGAATTATAGCGAGGGCTGCGTAAGACAATTGCCCCATCTGGCCACTACCAGAGCAATTGTCCCGATAACATACCATTTTCTCTTAATTGTGTACAAACACTTGATTACAAACAGCAAAAAGCCACCATTTCCAACTAGCCCTCCTACTGTTCACGCTGCTATTGCTAATTAGTCCGAAAATTGTATGTTGAATGAGAGTTACTTAAAACACACGCAATTACCCAATATTCCAGATGTGGGCGACCTGGCTTTCAGCAATTACCGCACAACTGTTCCAAGCTGCATTTTGTATTACTTTGGATATTTCATTTTTCTTGGCTAGTAAGATTAATTACATTTTCTTACACTAGTAAGCTCTGTTATAATGTAAAGAGTCATGGTATTTGTCTTAGATAGCAAGATTCATTATATTTTTCCATAAAAGTAAGTTTTATTACATTTTGCATACAAGTAAGTTCTATTACATATTTTCTAGGATAATATGAGTCATTGAACTTGTCTTGGATAGTAAGATTCATTACATTTTTCTATACTACTAAGTTCTATTACATATTTTCTAGGCTAGTAAGAGTCATTGCATTTTTCTATACTAGTAAGGTCTAATACATATTTTCTAGGCTAGTAAGAGTCATTGCATTTTTCTATACTAGTAAGTTCTATTACATATTTTCTAGGCTAGTAAGAGTCATTGCATTTTTCTATACTAGTAAGTTCTATTAAATATTTTCTAGAGTACCGTAGTAAGAGTCATTGCATTTTTCTATACTAGTAAGTTCTATTACATATTTTCTAGGCTAGTAAGAGTCATTGCATTTTTCTATACTAGTAAGTTCTATTAAATATTTTCTAGAGTACCGTAGTAAGAGTCATTGCATTTTTCTATACTAGTAAGTTCTATTACATATTTTCTAGGCTAGTAAGAGTCATTGCATTTTTCTATACTAGTAAGGTCTATTACATATTTTCTACGCTAGTAAGAGTCATTGCATTTTTCTATACTAGTAAGTTTTATTACATATTTTCTAGAGTACCGTAGTAAGAGTCATTCCATTTTCCTCTATAGTACGATTCATTACATTTTGTATACTAGTAAGTTCTATTACATATTTTCTAGAGTAGTAAGAGTCATTCCATTTGTCCTCAATAGTACGATTCATTACATTTTGTATACTAGTAAGTTCTATTACATATTTTCTAGGCTAGTAAGACTCATTGCAGTTTTCTTTAGTAGTAAGTTCTATTACATATTTTCTAGGCTAGTAAGAGTCATTGCAGTTTTCGTTAGTTGTAAGTTCTATTACATATTTTCTAGGCTAGTAAGAGTCATTGCAATTTTCGTTAGTTGCAAGTTCTATTACATATTTTCTAGACTAGTAAGAGTCATTGCAGTTTTCGTTAGTTGTAAGTTCTATTACATATTTTCTAGACTAGTAAGGGTCATTGCATTTTTATTGGCTAGTAAGATCCATTACATTTTTAAAACATACTAGACAACATTTTTAGTATGTATATCCTGTTATATTCAAACAACTATTGTACATTACACTTCTGTGAATTTATAAAAACATTTTCTCGCTTATATACTAGACAGTTGTTCAATAAAAAAATATCGACACATTTTAAAAACAAACTTTTTACCAGAGCGGAATATCGGCATAGTTCAATAACAATTTTTGGTGAGATTTAAAGAGATTCATTCAATGATTTCGGATTATTATTAAGGTTCGTCTGCTTTTGGTCCTAGGTCTCCCCGTCTCCATAGGCCACGCGTTTGCACAAGCATATTTTCAAACGGAATAAGGGAAGAATCGGTGTTGAAAAAAGCCTAGGGTCAAAAATAAGATGTGTACCTGTGCTAACTCTAACTGAGACTCAAAATCTAAAGCATTCTGGTGAGATTGGCTGCTAACTAATCCATCAGGGTATAACCGTTGTGCCTGTATTAAATCATTCTACACCACACTTACTTTTGTTACAATAATCTACAGACCCACTTCAAGTTTGGCTATATTACACATTGAACAGTATTCACAATGATTGTGCTTTTGTTGTAATTTTGGGTACAATACTAATAATACTACTGTACTACGGTTTTTTACTATTTTGGGTAGGTAGTGTATACCTACAAGGAAACACTTATAAATTATACTGCAGTATCTTTAACTACACCTATGGATAATGAACTGTGTAATAGCAAGTGTAAAAACCTATAAACGATATTAAAGCATCTTTCGTTACAATGATGACTACTATACTGAGTTATCTGTAGAAACATATTTTGTTACAATATGGATGCTATACTGTGTCTACATGAAACAATCTATGGACGTTGTTGAAGAATCTTTCGTTACAATGATGACTACTATACTGAGTTATCTGTAGAAACATATTTTGTCACAATATTGATGCTATACTGTGTCTACATGAAACAATCTATGGACGTTGTTAAAGCATCTTTCGTTACAATGATGACTACTACACTGAGTTATCTGTAGAAACATATTTTGTTACAATATGGATGCTATAATGTGTCTACATGAAACAATCTATGGACGTTGTTGAAGAATCTTTCGTTACAATGATGACTACTATACTGAGTTATCTGTAGAAACATATTTTGTTACAATATGGATGCTATACTGTGTCTACATGAAACAATCTATGGACGTTGTTGAAGAATCTTTCGTTACAATGATGACTACTATACTGAGTTATCTGTAGAAACATATTTTGTTACAATATGGATGCTATACTGTGTCTACATGAAACAATCTATGGACGTTGTTGAAGAATCTTTCGTTACAATGATGACTACTATACTGAGTTATCTGTAGAAACATATTCTGTTACAATATGGATGCTATACTGTGTCTACATGAAACAATCTATGGACGTTGTTGAAGAATCTTTCGTTACAATGATGACTACTATACTGAGTTATCTGTAGAAACATATTTTGTTACAATATGGATGCTATACTGTGTCTACATGAAACAATCTATGGACGTTGTTGAAGAATCTTTCGTTACAATGATGACTACTATACTGAGTTATCTGTAGAAACATATTTTGTTACAATATGGATGCTATAATGTGTCTACATGAAAAAATGAAGCACATTTTATAAAAATTTCTAATATTATATTGACCTACATTATACAGTTGCAACACCAGAAAACGACGCTTCAGCATATTTTGTTGCAACGATAGGCAGGTGTATTATCCCGTCGTAATTTAAATATTTTGGCTAATCACGATAATTCACGATAGTAAATTTATGCCCACCTACGGCTTTTAAATGAAGACCATTTTTTTATTGGTTTGAATTTTAGTTTAATCCACTTGTTCATCATATTGTTCATCACATCTACATCCGCTGGATGAAGTTGGACGTCCTGAAATAAGTAACAATATCTGGACAGTTGGAATGATATGCACTAAGTGTATAAGTTAGTATTACTGAGTAAAAACGGAAAAAAAAACAAAGCAAATTTGGATTTTTTGAGCTAAGGCCCTGTTGGATGTATGTTTTACCTTTAGTTCCCCGCTGCTCTACTTTTTATCAACGGTGTTGAAATAAAAGGCGTTCTTTGACCTTTCAGGTACGTGAAGCAGCAAGAGAAGAAGTAACAGAAGACTGGAAGGTATCTCGTTTTCAAAATAAGTATTTAAAGCAATAAAAAAGCGAAAAATTCCTTATTGAACAAAATTCAGCGCTACTAAAATATAATTGGGTCTTCTTAGAAGCACCTTGGCGTGATCTGATCGATTTAACACTTAAATTATATATATACAGGGTGTCCCGTAACTCTCTGGACAAAGGTGTACCACGTTATTGCTCAGGACAAGACAAACATATTTCACCATATGAACATGGTCTCTGATGCTTAGTTTCCCATTTGTCTGTCTTTAAGTGTTTTTATAACAAAATTAATATTACAAGTAATAAATTAAATTATTCCAAATTTGACTCAAATATTTATGATAACAAGGCCAGATAGTGAAAAGAATATCGTAAAATTATCTTTAGTGTTTTCAAAATGGCGGCCATTATAACTTTTAAACTTTGAATATCTGAAAAACTAACATTTTTCTCAAGAATTCCAAGAATAGCAGTTTTTGATTGGGGTTTCACAAATATAATGATACAAAAATTATTTAAATCGAATAATAAGTTACTTATTCAGAGCAGATTTACTGTGAAAATGCATGGCTTACATTGATAACTGCCGTTTATTCAGTTTTTGTATTGATGGTTATTCGCTGAGAACCTCAATATAGGACAGACAGATGGGAAACTAAGCATATGAGACCCATGTTCATACGGTGAAATATGTTTGTCTTGACCTAAGCTATAACGTTGTATATCTTTGTATAAGGCGCTATGGGACACCCTGAGTTTTTAATTTTGAACTATAATGTTTTAGTGCTCGAGGTGGAGGAATAAACTATTTAATTCTTCGATTGCTGCAAGGCTAGTTTTTGGTAATTCAATTTGTTTTCATTTGAACTATTTTTAATTACCCACAGCTATTTGATTCAATTTTAAGGAAAGTAATTTTATCATTCCACAACGAGTTGGAAAAGTTTGAAGTTGAATTTTGTAAAATCTTATTATCAGGCCCAAAGAAGATAAAGATAAAAATATATTTTTTTTTTAGTTAGTGCACAAAAGATGTCTGGAGGTAAAGACATATATTCGTATTTTATGAATCAATAGTTTTCTTAATACAAAATTATTAAAACAATACATATTTAAAATATTAAAAAAATATTTAACAAAAGTAATTTAAGTGATAAATTAAAAAAGAGCTATTCCCTGAAGCCAGAGCATGGCTCAGTACACACTGCAAATATTTAATGTTTTTATCCTCAGCAGTTTTTGCTTGCACTGATTACATAATTGCCTAAATGTCCTAATTTAAATGGCTGTATTTAATCGTGAAGTGATGAAACAACTTTTTTATACTTTGCATTTAGGTATAGTTATATTAAATGACAAAGAATAAAATATAAATATTTTCCCGACAAAAATAAATTGTACCATCTTAAGTACCGAATAAACTACACAAATATTATATATTTTCTATGTAGAACTAGCACATTGTTAGCGATCGACGTACTAAACTAGTTGATGTCCTAGTATTAATATTTTAAAAGGAATAATTAGTTTGCGATCGACCAATTTAAAATTTTTCGTTGTCAAAACATATCTTACAAACTTGGTCTCCAGAAAAAATTGTAGAGAAATACAAGTGATGTAGTGGCACAGCAACAAACATATAATCATGACTTGTAAATATTAGGATTAAGTGACCACTTGTATTATATGTTATTAAATACTTATTGTATTAGTTACAGTTGTAGTTGCAGTCGTAATTGTATCATTACTATTTTTGGTTAATCCTGTTAATATTCTACGTATTTGTTTTCATACTCACACCTATTGTTATTTATTTACAGCTTAGATGTTTCTTTTGTCTTGACCGAGTGTTTCTTTTTGTCAGCTATCTGGGTTTCTATTTTAACTAACACGTTTTAAACTATTCGATTCAACTACTCACCAACACACAAAAAATAGAAGTTATTTCTAAACAAATCATGGAATATCAAATCGATATTAATTTTGCAATCGTTGAATTTAGTAGGCCAAGCATTAATAGTTAGGTGAGTAAAATGGATCAGTTTTATTACAAAGAAATATGACCGGTTTCGTAACCGAATAGCCATTTTCAAATGAAAACTGGCTGCTTAAAATAAAAAAAAGTTTGGTGGATCATTTTCAAACTAAGACTGATTGCTTAAAAATAAAAAAGGACGCTAAGTGGCATGAGTTCTGTAACCGAACTAGTCATTTTCAAACAGAGAATTATTGCTTAAAAATAAAAAATGATGCTAAGTGGCATGAGTTCTGTAACCGAACTAGTCATTTTCAAACAGAGAATTATTGCTTAAAAATAAAAAAGGATGCTAAGTGGCATGAGTTCTGTAACCGAACTAGTCATTTTCAAACAAGGACAGATTGCTTAAAAATAAAAAAGGACGCTAAGTGGCATGAGTTCTGTAACCGAACTAGTCATTTTCAAACAAAAACAGATTGCTTAAAAATAAAAAAAGGATGCTAAGTGGCATGAGTTCGGTAACCGGACTAGTCATTTTCAAACAAAGACTGATTGCTTAAAAATAAAAAAGGATTCCAAGTGGCACCAGATCTGTGATGGGAACGTTGAAAGTCAGCCCGCTTACTGACTTGTAACTCGTTACATTTGTCGCTTACTTTACATTCGAAAATTTTTGTAGGATATTTTGTTTGTTCCCGCTTCGTGAGGAGAAAATACATTTTATTTTCTTTCTTTCAAAGTAACAGTTGTGATTACACCTCAATTGTTTAATAAGGTTATTCTTCACTTTAATTTATTCAGTCGTTGATTAAGTCCCTCCACTATATCCGCGATTACATTAGTATTTTTCTGTCACAATAAAAACCTCGTATCTGAGAAGACGATAAAACAACACTTGAAGATTTAGGTGTAGGTGTTAAAGGCAAATTTCAATTGTATATCTGGCATTATCTCTAAATCAGAACTTCTAACATACATTACTGATGGTGGTAAGATATTGCATAACTGTAAATTCTAGTGGTATATCGAGAAACCGCAGGAATAGTGATTATACATATACATATTGCATAGTCAACACACACCATTAACAACACTTCTCTTTATGAGAATCATAGCCTAGTCGATCTGACTTCGTGACACCTAGTAAAATAAAATATAATAACTTGCTGTACTCGCTTGTAATCTATTCGTACACCATAAATCTAGTTCCGTGTGCTATTTTCATTTATTTATTTACGAAAATGCACCATTTTACTAATCAGATATATTCAGAGGTTAATTAAATGACAAAAAATATCAAGTCAATCTCAACGGTTAATGCAATATAACATGCAATAATACAATAAGAAACATATAATGGTATTTATTCACAAACATGTAGTTCCTACTATATGAATTAATAACGACAAGAGATTAATAGAGAAACAATGATAACAATCGTAGACTAAGTGAAGCGAACAGTGAAAATAAATGATAAAACGAATTAAAATGACACGTCAACAATTATGATCACCTATAAAAATTAAAATAAAATCATTGCAAACATAGCAACCTGCCATGAAGCATGAGCCGATATAATTCGCAATAAAGATCAAACTGAATCATGGTAATACATCAAAACCATAGGCCATGGTAAACAGCACATACAATACTAATGAGCAAACTCAACAAAATAATCAACAACAAAACAAACAAACTTTTCATCAGCATCATTATAAGTAAATTAAATTAAAATAAACTGTAACATATAATAAACTAAGAAATGGAACAACAGCCAATTAAGCATGAAGTGACACAGCGAACACATGTTGTCGTTAAGACGATTGTCAATGTGAGCACAAAACATTCCGCTATGGTTTCCTTCTAAACATGAATACTGGGTTCGAAGAAGGCAAGCTCCGCACCCACCGTATTTCCAGTCCTCGTCAACCGCGGAACAGCACTTTATTATGAGCAGTCAGCGAGACGATGGTGTTTGAGAATAGTTTTGGTTATTTTATTTGATTGTATGTTTAAATGTTTTCAAGACGAAATCTCTTTTAAGATACCTAGATTGAACAAATGGAAAAATTAGAAAGCAAATTTTTTATCGAGACACGAGGAATTATAAACGTTTGCAGTAGTAATTTTATTACTAAGCGGTCGGACAAATGCGGAAAATGAAAGTTTGATTTCTTACACTGTGTATACGAACAGTGACATAAGGAAATGACGCATTTTAAAATCAATTATGACTTGAAGAGGTAAGTTATTTTAACCATATATGTCTTTAAAATATTTGATTTTAAACAATACAATTATTCGCGTCAGTCGTATCAATTCATGGCCATAATATTCTAAGAATTCATATCTTTATCAAATCCATTTTATGCGTACCTGATTTCAAGATGGCAGAGTCCATTTTTATAAATAATATATGTATGTATGTATATTCTGTATTAGGGATGATATATTAAATGCTGGTGACAACGATATTTATAAAAAAAACATTAATACTAACTAAAGCCAGACTCAAGACGATAATATTAATGATATTAAACAAAAAGCTAAACACATTTTCAAATGCTCGATATATATAGTAATTAATTTTAAGTATAATAATATGAGTAAAGTAAATGATTATAAAACATTAATTGTGTTGTTAATATTACTGTAAAAACTATGATAAACGAAACATACATGCTTATCGTTCCGGTTATGTAATTATGCTATAATTTCGTTATTTTTTATTTTATATTTTAATAAATATCAGGCAGTAACTGGAATACAACCTAAAGTGTGAGAACACAAAAATTAATATTTCACAATACTACAGAAATTTAAAATGTATTATTAAATCATGTGCGTGTCACACACAGGTTTATTTTCTTTATACAGTTTTTTAAAGTAAAACTTCCACGTTCATAAGTACATAGCACTAGCTCTGTATAAAATATGTCGATCAAAGGATGTGATTGGTAAACGATATTTTCTATTTAATTTTCATTAGTACTGCATTACCAAACGCAATATTTAATGAACTCTTTTACATTTGTTTATATCAAAATCGTCCATATTGCTCTATACTCGTACAGCCTACACACACGTGAACACTATATGTCTATACACGTGTGTTATATGTAAAACTAGATACAACAATTTTATAAAATACAACCACGTAAACTGCTAGAATCAAACTTTAGACCTATTTAAGATTTTATTACTAGAAACGAAAAGAAATCACCTGTTTATAAAACATACGGTTTCAATAATATTGATAAATAGTCATTATCTGTATTGTATAGCTAGAAATACGTTACCGCAATCGACAAGAGCTTATCGGCCTATGTTTGGAATATTCGGTTTCCTGTGGCCTGATCAAATATTAGCAAAGATAACTTTTTATTTCCACCCATTGTATACGGATAGATACTCCACTCTGCAAACAAAACAAACAAGCTTTCGGTTGGATGTGATGTTTGAAGTGCCATACTTACCTATAGGTTTAACGTGTTTCTGATAAAACCAGCATAGATATGTAATTCCATAAAACGTTTTATTGCTCACAGAATGGGAATTCTCAAAAACTTAATTTGTTTATTTGTGTTATACAAAATTATTTAATAATTAGTAACTAACACTTTAGTGATTATTGATCAAATACCAGCAAAATTGTGCTATAGATTTAGTCATAATATTATTAGTCAGAGGAGTTTGTTTTAAAAACGCAGTGGACAATGTATTAATAATGGCTGGTAGGAATGAAAGGGATTTTTCTTAGTAAAGGAGAGACCGACCCCCTTTAAGCCTTATTCTATCCGTCCTCATGGGCCACTGGCCTGTGTGAGGATCTTATCAAACATAATAAGGGGAGAGTCGATACAGTACAAGGTCTATGGTAATGATAAAAAGTGTAGTCACATACAGGATTATAGTTTACGCTATCACTAACGTAGACCCAAAGTCCAGCGTCTTAGACCGCTTGGCCATCAGCACTCACATCATATTATTCTAGATTTAGAAGTCAAAGCATTAATAATTACTGCTCAAATTACAACAAAATTGTGCTATAGATGTAGTCATAATATTATTAGTCAGGGGAGTTTGTTTTAAAATCGAAATCACAGAAGGCGGTGTTAATAAAAGTAAAGTAAAGATGCTTTATTTTATCAGGCGAAGTTAGGGTTGAGAAGCCATCTCTAACAATTAATAATGGCTGATATGAATGGAAGGGATTGATTGTAAAATCGCAATACAAAATCAACGGTAAGTAATTATCTACACATAACACTGCTAAGCTGTGAGTTTCCTCAGTGCAGGTGTGAAATCTGACACAATTGAGCAGCAGATGAGACAACAGGAACACCTCCTTCTTATCTCGATTGCACTTGATGGCTTCTGGGTAAACCGGATGGAACTCGTTTGTAACCTAAGTGTCTCTGATGTGGAAGCGATGCAACACAAAACAGCTAAGAACTTATACTGTTTGAGTGTGTTTGCCGCGGACTGGCTAGGTGCTCGTGATGCTGGTGCGATGAAGTATGCTGAAAGCGTGGATAGTACTAAGTAGTATAGCCAAGGTACTGTTTCGGTCTCGCAGGATCCCTTCAGGCGGCCTTGGACTCCAGATTCCAGGAGTCAAGTCTGTGACAGCGTCAGATCTCGGACTCTGCACAAAGCCGAAGGTGAACTGGAACTAAACTTAAAATTTGCTGTAAATAGTTTATTAACTACGTATTTTCATGTGAGTAGTTTATATCATCCATAATTTTAGTTTATTTTAAAAATTGAGTTTATCTCAGTTCAATATTTTACTTGGATGGAGGTAAGTTTAGATATTGTTAATTGCAAGCCACGCCAATGTATGTATATTTACCCTTACCTAATTCCACACATATTTTGCTTTAAAAAATATTTAGCGTACTATAAAATTAGTGCCAATCCAAAATATGTTTTAAACGTTAGTAATATATAACTATGGTAAGAAGATTTGAATTAGAATAAATACCGAAAGAACATCAACACTGCTATAAGAAACTAATATGAAAATATAAAAATTGTTTATATATATATATATATAACTTGTAAAAACATTATAAATAGAACATTTAGGTGTTGAAACATTCTCTAAGCTCCAGGAACAAGGAGTTCAATTTAAACTTTTTGACAAGATTCAGAATTTTATACTAGCTTTAAGTGCCTAGGCCTAGGTTGTCACTATTAAATTTTAATGTGATAATTGTTAAAAATAGGAGAGTTTCGAATGCCAAACTACTTATTTTAAGACGCCTGTTTCAGAGTGGGTAACTGTCGAAAACTCTGTGGGAGAAGATGGGATCATGTTGTTTAAGGTCGCAAGGAAGTTTAAAATGAAAATGCCATTTGAGACCTGAAGAGATCTTCCTTACTTTATGGTAATACAAACAACTATTTCGAAACATATTCCTTTACGATCGGTATGTAAGTTAATGTTATAAAAGTACCTTAACGTATACATTTTAAAATATAAAGGCTAATAACACGCTACCATAGTGTACACACCTCAAAACTGTTATACCTGTATCGTAGCATTAGTAGTACGTTTTTATAACAACCTAATTTAAAGAAATAATATTAATTTAATTTAATTTTTATAATAATTATATTTCCATCCAATTTTAATTATAAGTGTGTTTTCCATAATCTTATTAAGTCTTCTATTATATTATTTCATATACAATCATAACTTTGAGTTCATTATTTCATAACTATTTTTGGTAAGATTAATAATATTTTCATGCTTCTGAAGTTTGATTTTGATGATGGAAACATTGTGAAGGAAACAGGATTTTCCCGGAAATGTGCCATGGTTCAGTGATACAAAAAATAAGTAACACTACGTTTCAAGATCTGCAATACAACAGGTTCTGCACTCAAGAGGTTCAGGCAATACAACAGGTTCTGCACTCAAGAGGTTCAGGCAATACAACAGGTTCTGCACTCAAGAGGTTCAGGCAATACAACAGGTTCTGCACCCGCCGATCTACCGCCAAGGACTTATGTCACCTGTGACCTGTATTCGTTGTTAAGTTTCAATAAATAGTGTTCTGTTTTGTTTTATTATGTGCATGGTTTAGAGTTAGTATGCATGGAGTTGACACACAACATGTTGTGATTCTTGACTTATGCGTGCCAAAACGCTCTGGTATGATGTGTTTATTTTAACCTACATTGTAGTTAAATATTGTTACGCTAGATATTCACCTAAGTAAGGAAGAGATTAAATTGCAGATCTAGTAACGGAATGTTCCTGATTTTTTTTGTATTAATGAACGAAAGCAAATATCCTGAAAGACACGTTTTCTTCACAATTTCCACACGGTTCTCTAACATACCAGTGTTTGCTGGATGAGTTTTTTCTTTGATTATATTACAGAGGTTAGTAATTAGGGTTTGTGGCGTACCACTAACTCCTAAAGGTTTTACACGACAGCAAGTTTCATTTTCTTTTGCGAGGGTTGAAATACAGAGGGAGTAGATATAGGAAATTTTAATACAGCCTTCAAAGTTTTGTGCGACATAAGCAATACATGGGGGTTCAGACGTGGCCTACAGCCCGGCGCCGGGGGTTTCACACCCCATCGAAACTCGTAGTGACGCAATAAGCTGATCTGTGTTGTCCAAGTTTGTCAACTTTTAATTGTGTATTAAGGACTTCTCTCGCTTCAAAATGCATCACAAATAGTGTTTAGTTGGGCCACAAACTTTTAATTTGTCGGTGTTTATTATTTAAATTTACCACAGTAATTAAGTACGGTAACGTTCAATATTAAAAGTTGACACTAGTTTCATCGTGGTTAAATGTTAACCGTGTTATACAATTTTATGAATGATATAAATATATTATACACTTTATACATGAATACGCTTGCCGTTTGTACAAACAGTGTGACATGTTTTCAACATTTGAAATACAAAATGACAGCCTGCTGTGAAAAACATCCTGATATTATGTATGACATGTAAAGATTTTATATGTGACCGTACAAATCGATAGACCCCAACGAAATAATTTTATATTTAAGGCCTTGATGTGTAATAATTGTAAATAGTATTTGAAGGAAATAAAATATAACAAAATTATATTCTTTTAGAACAATTGATTGTTTCCTGCATTTGACAACTTATATACTTCTAACAACGTAATACCATTGGAAACTTGTTGGATGACATGTAACTAACTATTCCAGTGTACAAGGTGACAAGAATTGGAAATATCTTGACATTGGATCGAAACATATGTAAACATGTTTTCTATCGATAAATTTCGCCAAAGTGGCACAATACATTTTATTTTGAGCAGTTTTCTCATCACGACTTGTGAAATACTGATGAATTCATGTAAACAAATTTATATACTAATAAAATTAAAATATATAAATAATAAAACCAAATCCTACTTTATTTGTATTATAATTAATCTATAGTTTTTATTTATTTACATTGATTACATTTGAAAATCGACTATTCGTCTGTAAATTGGACAATTTTCTCAAGATATTGGAAGAGAACGCATACATGTGGACCCGTGGACAGGTGTGTATGAAGTAACAGACCATGAGTTAAGTTCGACCGGAACTTAAGTTCACTTGGTGTGGTCTACCGGAGAAATATGAAATACTACCCGAACTGAGAAGCCTTATATATATATATATATATATATATATATGCACAAACTTCTGTGGGTGATAGTATTCATCATTTCTAAAAAAAAAAATTACTCACAAACGTAGGTCGAGAAATGTCTAGTTTAACCGCCAGCCGGTATTTTGTATAACAACATTAATACCTCTAGAATTAGTAAAGCTACAGATACCAAACTTCCCACATAAGTAAAGTAGTCATACTACGGTACTAATAATGTTACCCTTGCACAAGCCGGGAGCACCAACATGTCACATTTAAGAGGTATCTGCTATTTGTTGCTCCCGGCTTGTGTAAGCGTACCTATAAAGTGGTCGTGCTCGCTTAAACGTTGACGGATTTCGTTCACTTAAGTACCGTTGGAATTATAAAACAATTGAAAAATAGTAAACATATTGTTTTTTAACAAAACAGCAGATTTGTTTCAGCTGATAAAATCTTTGTTGCTCCCGGCTCGTGCAAGCATACCTATACGATATTCGTACTCGCTTATGCATTGACGGAGTTTGTTGCGGAAGGTACCGTTGGATTTTTTAAAAACATTACAAAATAGATGACTTGTGACTTTATTGAAAACTAGACTGATTTTTATGTTATTTGACAAAACATTTTCAAAATATTTTATTTTATTAATATTAAAGCAAATTGCACAATTATTGTTTTTAAACGTTCTCTAATATATTACTACGTATGTGCAGTTACGTATCTGGAGCTTTTATAGTTCTTAAAATATTAATTCTTTTATAAAAAATACAAAATGGCGGCTAGCGTCTAAACGAGACATTCCCCGACCTATGTTTATATGATAATTTTTGTTTGATACATACATAGCTTTTCCATTTTAAGTTTAATTTTTTTTTTAATACACTGAAATTGTTTTTAAAGATTGGATTAATGTTTCAATCATTCACGTCAAACCATGACCTACCTGATGTAGTGAAAATCCCCACTTTTTAAGCATCTGTATAATGCTGAAAGGCAATATGTATGTACTGATAAGAGCGTGTACATTGAAACTTCCTCGAGTTAAAACTTAAACATTTTGAAGTTTTACTCTTTCAGAATTTCTTGAGTTTAATTCCAATTCACTTTCCTCTTAGTAGCAGAGACTGAATTCCGAATTGACTCCTGGAATCTGGTCATGTTCGTCAGAAGAGATAAAAAAAATCAGCGGCGAAGAAGTTCAAACCAAACTCTTTCCATCGTTTCCACACCAGAGAAACAATTTCCACGTCATGGTTAGAAAACTCTTTCAGAATGATGTAATAAAGAAAGGCATTGATCAGTTACCAACTTTATGCGCTAATAAATCATTCACTTAGAAACGTACTACGTAATGCTTAATTATATTGCATGCCAATTGCATTACCTCGTTATTAACGAGTATAGCAAATATGTATGACAGGTTATAACATAGATTTATTTTAATTCACAGTGTATATACGTAACATTGTAATGGCAAAATACAGATATTTGGAGTGGAATTAAATACGGTGAACTGCCTCGTATCTAATTGTATGATCAAAACACTCGCTAGAAGCCTTGTAAATTAAATCATGTATTAAAATGAAAAATTAATACACCTGAGCAAACCTGCAATGATCGAGCACCAGGCACTCAACAGCAGCAGACGCTTGCGTCACTACACACACCAATGTCTACGAATAAACTTGAGTTGCAGTGTAGTTCTTAATGATTGTGCTGAACAATTTTAGTTTCTGCCATTGACTAAAGAACAAATAAAAAACTGACAAAGTCCGTCCTTTCGCCAAGAGGTTGATATACCACTACATTAACAAAACGAGTTGACCAGTGTAATCGCTGGCCAATTTACTTTAGTTCGTGTCCTTAATAATAGGTTAATTCCATACTGCACTAAAAATACAAATTTTTAACACTAAAAGTTATGAAGCCTAAAAAGGAAAAGGTACTTTTAACCGACGTTTTAAGAATTACAAAATGTGTATTAAACACTGGTAATCAGCAGTAGATATGTTAACACAGTACGAACTAAATACGTTAAAAATGAATTGACAAATACGTGTTGATAATAATGTGTGAAGTAGTGTTTACTTGAAGTAATGTATACTAGGATTTGATATGTTTCGCAGCACACGAAAAAGCGTAAAACAATTCAAAACCTTCTAGGTGACAACGAAAACTGCGGTATTCCATTTATTTGTGTTTAAGTAGGAGACACAATCACTGTTTAAAACCCTGTTAATATCAGAGCCAGATAAGAAATTATTGTTCATGCCGGTCCAAAAAGCATGTGAATTATCAGAGAAGTCTGAAATATCCATTAGATCTCTCAACCAAATCTTGATAAAACAGAAAAGTCTGAAATGGCTGTGTCTGCACAGAAAATATGGACAAATCGTTGAAGTGTCAAACTAATGTAGCTTGGAAAATATCTACCCTTTTATCCACCAATCTCCAACCTCAACACAAACAGATAAGTCTGAAATGTCTTAGCGATTTCTCGAAAAATCTTACAACGATCAGACAAGTTTTAGATACATTTAAGATGTCTAGGTACCAGGCGATAGTTTGTGACTATCTGTACACGGCCAGGAGAGAATGCAGAATTTCTTGGCAGATTAGTAATTGTCTTGCAGTTCCAAACGTAGTTCAACCACAACCACAGACACATGCCATTATTGTAGCATGCTCATAAAAGTAAGATTGATCAGAGAAGTCTAAATTAACTGTTGCGTATGTAGTTTCTTTTGTAAACTTTCAATCTTTGTCAATTTTTGTTAAATCTGGAAACTACCCCAGAAGACTAAATAAAATATACATAGATTGGCTATAATTTACTATGCTATCTTGGTCATTCTGGATGAAACCAGAGAAGAAGTTGGAAATACCTGTAGGTGTACCTGGTAAATCCGGTCATTAACAAACTAAACATATGTCCGTAATTGGTTATGTTTCACTATGATAATTACGGTCAGTTTGGATACAACCTGAAAGTTTTTTCAGGTAAGCGAAACTCTCGAAACTACGAGAGAAGACTGAATCCAATTTCCACTTTGATTGGCTATATTTCATTTCCAGTCAGCCTGGATACAGCCACAGAAATTTGGAATATGAATGATGTTCAATATTTGGCTATCTTTTCGATAAAGATTAGGCTTTATCAAATTACACCACGTGTTTCAACCTTAGCTTTATGTTCCATAGTCTCCTGTTCACTGAACCATTTGTATTAACTGTTTTATTATGAGTTAATATATATTCAATAAGAATATTTCACAGAAATTAATATTTAATAATTTTAAACAATATATAATATATATATATATTTCAATAAATTATATATATATATATATATATATATATATATATATATATATATATATATAAAAAGTTTGTGTTTGAAGACTAGTTAAACTCCAAAGGCCCTGGGTTTATGATTTAAAAACAATTTGAAATTAGAACATAAATTATTAATTTGTATTTCTTTTCTCATATCCCCAATTTTTAAAAGGGAAGCTAAAGTTATATTTAGTTTTAATGGTATACTACAGTAATACGCCAAGAGCAAATATTTTAAAGGATATTCTGGACTTAGGTATTGACCTCATATCTCACTCAGCGTGGTTATCAATGTCAATTTTTATTTATTTAACTTTATAAATTGTTTTGAGTTATTTAATCCACAACAATAACAATAACAATATGGGTTTATTACTATTTTTACCATAATTACTCATGTATAACACATATTTAACTAAATGATAAAGGAGACTAAATGGTGTGAGATTACACTATTTCCTCAAGATATGTTTGGTTCAAATGAGTACATAGATCTAGTCTGTAGGTGACACTGCAACCAGGGAGAGTCCTAGTTGAACATTCTTAAATCTCGCCTAAGTGCATGATTATGCAGGTGTCGATGACAATGGACTAGCCAAATAGGGCTCAATAGCGTTCTATGACTTGAACAATCCTGCTGTATATGCAAATCAACTGCTTGTCAAACCATTGAGAAGGGTTCATAAAGATGTCTTCATCGACGAGCTCTCGTCAAGAAACAGGCAGGTTCATCCTAGCTCGGTTCTTCATCGGCGAGCTCTCATCAAGAAACAGGCAGGTTCATCCTAGCTGGGTTCTTCATCGGCGAGCTCTCTTCAAGAAACAGGCAGGTTCATCCTAACTCGGTTCTTCATCGGCGAACTCTCATCAAGAAACAGGCAGGTTCATCCTAGCTCGGTTCTTCATCAGGGAATGCTCATCAAGAAACATGCAGGTTCATCCTAGCTGGGTTCTTTATCGGCGAGCTCTCATCAAGAAACAGGCAGGTTCATCCTAACTCGGTTCTTCATCGGCGAACTCTCATCAAGAAACAGGCAGGTTCATCCTAGCTCGGTTCTTCATCAGGGAATGCTCATCAAGAAACATGCAGGTTCATCCTAGCTGGGTTCTTCATCGGCGAGCTCTCATCAAGAAACAGGCAGGTTCATCCTAACTCGGTTCTTCATCGGCGAACTCTCATCAAGAAACAGGCAGGTTCATCCTGGCTCGGTTCTTCATCGGGAATGCTCATCAAGAAACATGCAGGTTCATCCTACATGGGTTCTTCATCGGCGAGCTCTCTTCAAGAAATAGGCAGGTTCATCCTAGCTCGGTTCTTCATGGGTGAGCTCTTTTTAAGAAGCTCGGCAGGCTGATTCTAGCTCGGGCTTTCATTGGCAAGCCCTCATCAAGAAACTCGGCTGGCTCATCTTAGGTTGGTTCTTCATAGATGAGCTCTCATCAAGAAACACGACAGGCTGATTCCAGCTCGGTGTTTCATCGGCGAGCTCTCATGAAGACACTCGGCAGGCTCATCTAGCTCGGTCCACCATTTGTTGGATAAAATCCCAGTCCTAGGTTTTGCTATTAGGAAATTATTTAAACTAACTGAGCCGACTGCCATAACTCCATAACGGATTGATAGACTTAAGTTTAATACGATGTTTCCTAATTCTCATAGAAAACACTTGAATGCAGTTGACATTCATGAAAAATCATCCAATAACATACGGTACTAGTCATTATACATTTCCACAACATACTCTCATGAGAGATTGTTTAACTGCCACTAATATATCGTCATATTTAGCAAAACTGGTTCTTTGGTAGAGCAACAACAACAGATCAGCAGCATCTAGCTTGACTTTCTAAAGGAGTTTCACAGTCTCCAATATCACCTCTTTTCGAAGAAGCTTTCGATATAGATTTTTTTCTTACTCTCCGGATAAAATCTACGTTTTGAAAATACATTTAGTGTCATTTACAGTGCCAAATATCTAGAGAACATAGGTGAAATTCCTTGTGAATTTTTTACTCAAACGATTCAGAAAACTTCCAGTCTATCTACGAAAAAGATTTGCTTTCACAGCCCCATAGAGATGAATGTATAGTTTTTTAAACATCATATTTATATACGTTCAATATCACAAACTCTGCAGTGAAGCTTAAAACAACACCGTCATAAACATTGCCAGTATGGACGGAAGGGACTAGTAAGAATCATTCTGAAACTTAAAAAAATGATTGACCTCCATTTAATCCTTAGTTCCCGTCCTCATGGGCCACTGGCCTGTGCGAGGATCTTATCAAACAGAATAAGGGGGAGAGTCGATATAGTACAAGGTCGATGGTACTGATAAAAAGTGCAAAGGTCACAGACATGTGACATCTCTAACTCAAACCCAAAGTCCAACGTTTTATACCGCTCGACCATCGACACTCCCAACTTGTTTACACATTTCATGAATTAGCTAGTTATGGCCCTTCCGGAAATCTTCCACATTTTGTGTAACCCGGATTCACTTTTCTCCTCTTTTGAGGGTAAAAATAACTAAACATATTTTTCTTTCAATAACACTAGTTGTACAGTGAATAATAAACTGTGTAAAAATAAATATCTCGTTTATCGTAATTCATAGTTTTGTCTACCTCGAAAGTACCAATCACCAGTTGAAGACTTACATGAGCAACACGGCTGCAGTTATATAACAAGTATAAATACACAGTTACCACTCTTCAAGCGATGATGAAAATTATATGATTGCAAATTTATGCTACTTATTACGAGTACACAGTATTTATAAATGTATGATTGCCACGAGAGCAGCACTAAGCCGTACAGCGATGGAGATAACACTGCCATAACAATAAATATACCTGTACACTCTGTGTGCAGCACTAATAGACATTGACGCGGTGTTAAGCACACTGGATGCAGCACTAATGACACCCAGGAGTTACGGCTGAACCACGGACCGGGGACTGTCTCGGAACGGCATCCAATGTTTGGGCGCGATCGCCTCAATCTCTCTGTCTTTTGCACGGGAATGCAAACGTTTTTTGCGCAGAGACGGTTTCTTTGAAATCGTAAATCGCAGACAATTTCAACTCTCCATTCCTTTTCGTCAGAGCAAGGGAGAGTACTCCAGTCTCCTCGCCGACTGCTTACGTAGCGTTCAGTGACCCCCGACACACTCAGCGTGACATCGGTGTCTCATTCTTTACATACTGTATCGACTACTTCATCTCATACTTCAACTCAATACTCTAATTCTGATTAAATTATACTTGAGCACCTAGTGGGCTGTTCAGCCATAGTATTAGATTTTGATAACACGTAATAAATATTCCAAACTGTCAAATTACCTGAATAAACCACATGTTACTTGCAATTAGATCAAGATAAATAATTTCCTAGATATTTAGGATTTACTCTTTTAAAAAAATAGACAGAGTAAACAACACACTTTCAAATTATAGTTTTTGCTTCCTTTCGGAAACATATTATACAGGTATTACATAATATGAAGCGCATACGATGCAACTGATGTATAACCAATGCTAGTGTTTCGGTTTTAAATGTGCAGAAAGGGCAATAACCAAACACTCTCTATTCAAAGAGATTATTCAGTGGCAAATATAAAATTTAAACTGAATTTCCAGTGTCAGCCACACATTAAAATTGAGATAGAGGAAACCAGTTAAAATATCATCACACCTCCGCAACTTGCAGAGAGCCAGTCTCTTCCTATAACCATAAAATCATTTCTTCCCATAGTCATCCACTAGTCTCCTCCCATAGCCATCAAATTATTTCTTCCCATAGTCATCCACTATTCTCCTCCTATAGACATCAAATCATTTCTTCCCATAGCCATCCACTAGTCTTCTCCTAAAAGCTATCAAATCATTTCTTCCCATAGTCATCCACTAGTCTCCTCCTATGCCCATCAAATCATGTCTTCCCATAGTCATCCACTAGTCTCCTCCAATAGGCATCAATTCATCACTTCCCATAGTCATTTACTAGTCTCCTCCTATAGGCATCAATTCATCACTTCCCATAGTCATCTACTAGTCTCCTCCTATAGGCATCAATTCATCACTTCCCATAGTCATTTACTAGTCTCCTCCTATAGGCATCAATTCATCACTTCCCATAGCCATATACTAGTCTCCTCCTATAGGCATCAATTCATCACTTCCCATAGTCATCTACTAGTCTCCTCCTATAGGCATCAATTCATCACTTCCCATAGTCATCTACTAGTCTCCTCCCATAGGCATCAATTCATCACTTCCCATAGCCATCTACTAGTCTCCTCCTATAGGCATCAATTCATCACTTCCCATAGTCATCCACTAGTCTCCTACCATAGGCATCAATTCATCACTCCCCATAGTCATCACTAGTCTCCTCCTATAGGCCTTCAATTCATTTCTTCCCATAGCCATCCACTAGTCTCCTTCCATAGGCATCAAACCATCACTTTCCAATAGCCATCTAATAGTCTCCTCTCATAGGCATCAAACCATCACTTCCGATAGCCATTCCACTAGTCTCTTCACGTAGGCATTAAACCATCACTTCCCATAGTCATCTACTAGTCTCCTCACATAGGCATCAAACCATCACTTCCCATAGCCATCCACTAGTCTCCTCACATAGGCATCAAACCATCACTTCCCATAGTCATCTACTAGTCTCCTCACATAGGCATCAATTCATCACTTCCGATAGTCATTTACTAGTCTCCTCACATAGGCATCAATTCCATCACTTCCCATAGTCATCTACTAGTCTCCTCACATAGGCATCAAACCATCACTTCCGATAGCCATCCACTAGTCTCCTCACATAGGCATCAAACCATCACTTCCGATAGCCATCCACTAGTCTCCTCACATAGGCATCAAACCATCACTTCCGATAGTCTATCCACTAGTCTCCTCACATAGGCATCAAACCATCACTTCCCATAGCCATCCACTAGTCTCCTCACATATGGCATCAAACCATCACTTCCCATAGTCATCCACTAGTCTCCTCACATAGGCATCAAACCATCACTTCCGATAGTCATCCACTAGTCTCCTCACATAGGCATCAAACCATCACTTCCGATAGCCATCCACTAGTCTCCTCACATAGGCATCAAACCATCACTTCCGATAGCCATCCACTAGTCTCCTCACATAGGCATCAAACCATCACTTCCGATAGCTATCCACTAGTCTCCTCACATAGGCATCAAACCATCACTTCCGATAGCTATCCACTAGTCTCCTCACATATGCATCAAACCATCACTTCCGATAGCCATCCACTAGTCTCCTCACATAGGCATCAAACCATCACTTCCGATAGCTATCCACTAGTCTCCTCACATAGGCATCAAACCATCACTTCCGATAGCCATCCACTAGTCTCCTCACATATGCATCAAACCATCACTTCCGATAGCCATCCACTAGTCTCCTCACATAGGCATCAAACCATCACTTCCGATAGCTATCCACTAGTCTCCTCACATAGGCATCAAACCATCACTTCCCATAGTCATCTACTAGTCTCCTCACATAGGCATCAAACCATCACTTCCGATAGCCATCCACTAGTCTCCTCACATAGGCATCAAACCATCACTTCCGATAGTCATCCACTAGTCTCCTCACATAGGCATCAAACCATCACTTCCAATAGCCATCCACTAGTCTCCTCACATAGGCATCAAACCATCACTTCCGATAGCCATCCACTAGTCTCCTCACATAGGCATCAAACCATCACTTCCGATAGCCATCCACTAGTCTCCTCACATAGGCATCAAACCATCACTTCCGATAGCCATCCACTAGTCTCCTCACATAGGCATCAAACCATCACTTCCGATAGCTATCCACTAGTCTCCTCACATAGGCATCAAACCATCACTTCCGATAGCCATCCACTAGTCTCCTCACATAGGCATCAAACCATCACTTCCGATAGCCATCCACTAGTCTCCTCACATAGGCATCAAACCATCACTTCCGATAGCTATCCACTAGTCTCCTCACATAGGCATCAAACCATCACTTCCGATAGCCATCCACTAGTCTCCTCACGTAGGCATCAAACCATCACTTCCGATAGCCATCCACTAGTCTCCTCACGTAGGCATCAAACCATCACTTCCGATAGCCATCCACTAGTCTTCTCACGTAGGCATCAAACCATCACTTCCGATAGCCATCCACTAGTCTCCTCACGTAGGCATCAAACCATCACTTCCGATAGCCATCCACTAGTCTCCTCACGTAGGCATCAAACCATCACTTCCGATAGCCATCCACTAGTCTCCTCACGTAGGCATCAAACCATCACTTCCGATAGCCATCCACTAGTCTTCTCACGTAGGCATCAAACCATCACTTCCGATAGCCATCCACTAGTTTTCTCACGTAGGCATCAAACCATCACTTCCGATAGCCATCCACTAGTCTTCTCACGTAGGCATCAAACCATCACTTCCGATAGCCATCCACTAGTCTCCTCACGTAGGCATCAAATCGTCACATCACATAGCCATTTAATAGTCACCTCCCACATTCGTTAGGTCGTCACTTCTCATAGTCAGTAACTCGTCATTATCACCATAGTTATTAACTCATCACTTGTATAGGCCAAACCTCCATTTTCGTTATTACTTGTCATAGTGGTTAACTTGTCAATGCCCATGGTCATTTACTAATCTAATACCATATCCGTTAACCTATCACTCCTCGTAGGTGCCAAACCGTCATCTCATATTAGTTATCGATTTATCACATTCTACAGGAACCTGGCGCTATCGTTTTACTATTACTTCTCCTAACAGTCAACTCGTCATCACCTCCCAAAAGTCGTTCACAAGTTTAATTTCACAGCAGATATCGACTAGCCTCGTGTCTTAGTCATCCACTCGCCTCTTACAATAGCTCTTAACGAATTTTCATTAGTGCTTAGAAAGGTCCTAAGCAAATGCGTGCCCTCGAGGGGTTACTTTTAATATCGAAAGCGGAGGCCACATCACAAGGTGTTCTAGCTTTTAATCAACATCTTATCGATATGTTTCCTGGGCTTACTACGACCAACTATGCCTGATATACTCTTGTATATCGAGCTCTAGATTAAATACCGTACCAGGATCTAGCTGACAGGATAAGCGATTTGCTACCAATTGTATGTTGCTGATAGTGTCGAACGTACCAGTTGTTAGCACACAGGTTTTTGTCATATCATGTAACGAGTTTTCGGATGTATTTTGTGGAAGGAGAGTTTAAAAAAAGTTGCAGTTTGTGTTTCTCCAGTTTGGGTTGTTTCGCGTCTTAGAAAATACTTGCTAATTCACCAAATAACATCTTGAGGTTATGAGAATATGTACGAGTCCAAAGTTTCTACAGGCTGGAAGAGAGGCATTGGATGAAATGGTCATGTTCATACATTAATTACATACGTTATCATTAATGTCCTCTTGTAATTGTAATGACGAAGCATTGGAGTAGATTTGTTTGTCCGGCAAAGCACCCTATCACAATTGGTATTTCTATGCCTCAAAAATGTGGTTCGGCCTCCTTCTGGGATCCGGGGACAAACTAAGTTCCAGTCACGATAAACTCTTTCGTCTACAACTCATCATAATGACGTTACATTAATTAGTGCCGTGCTATTCGTTTCACGTCTTTTGCAAGCATTGTCTTCAACTAAGGTCTTGACTCTGGGAAGCCCTCTTGTTAGTAGAACGATTTTCGTTATTAAATAGCGAAATATGACTTTGGACCATTCATCATAACATCAGGCCAATGCATATCATACGACCCATTGTTAGTCGTCTAGAATTTGCAGTACAAAGTTGGAATACGATAACCAACACTAGAAGTGGTAAACTATACACTATGCACCAAGATAAAAAGACATGATTTAAAATGTTACGATTTGGCATCAAAATTGGCGGCAGTGACTTATTAACCGATATTAACCGAAAGCTAAGACTGTGTCACCTTATTGGTTATTTAATCGTGACAATGTTAAGGAAATATTTTAGGTGATGTGACACATTGAGAGCGATGATTCATGATAGTCAACAGAGTCCTCAAGATGACAGGAAGTCGTGAAGGAAGGGTCACCTTGTTGGCTATTTATCATGACAATGTAATGAGAAATATCTATCCTTATCTTATGTGATGTGACACAATGACAGCGGTGATGCATGATGGTAGCAAGATGACAGGAAGGTGTGTGCGGATCGTCCCGTTGGTCATCTGGAAGGAATGCGTAGTGTGTAAGAAGGAAGCACACCACGCCAACTAGGCGGCAAGCTTTGTCAATCAACAACAATTAACACTACCCCTACTCGCTCCTCTCGCTCGCTGACCCGCGTCTCGCCTACTCCTACTCACTTCTGCCTTTATTTGATTTGCTTGCATTGTCAGACATACGATTCAATTCCAGAGGTTAATTATTCAAACTGAGGTCACATGAAGGATCACTACTTACAGAGGCCGTTATAGACTTTATTTATTCCACTCAAATATCGCGATACTCGTTATCAATTGAAGTATTTTTGGGATGGAAATACTTTTAAATAGAAACTATGTATTTTATCATGCCCCTTTTGGATTAAACTGTAAGGACAAGGTTTTGTAGAACTGACGCTGAAATCTCCACACGACATCCACAGACGGAACAAACAGAAGGACTGTGCAGACCAAATCATCTAGATTGGCTTGCTAAGGTGCAGATAGCCACTGAGGAAACTCCTACTCGTGAAAACGACCAGATCTCGAGTCGAGTGAATTTACACAACGATACCGTATACAGGCAAAGGATGCACCAGTTAGCAATCTAAAAACTGTCAATTACCGCTTCCATTTTCAGTGTAGACAATAGTAACAAGTGTTCCTTATCTGTAGAGACAATCCTGCCCAGCATCCTGCTGTATACAAACAATAGAACCAAGTGTTCCTTATGTGTAGAGACAATCCTGCCCAGCGTCCTGTCTGTATACAGACAATAGTACCAAGTGTTCCTTATGTGTAGAAACAATCCTGCCCAGCGTCCTGTCTGTATACAGACAATAGTACCAAGTGTTCCTTATGTGTAGAAACAATCCTGCCCAGCGTCCTGTCTGTATACAGCCAATAGTACCAAGTGTTCCTTATGTGTAGAAACAATCCTGCCCAGCGTCCTGTCTGTATACAGACAATAGTACCAAGTGTTCCTTATGTGTAGAAACAATCCTGCCCAGCGTCCTGTCTGTATACAGGCAATAGTACCAAGTGTTCCTTATGTGTAGAAACAATCCTGCCCAGCGTCCTGTCTGTATACAGACAATAGTACCAAGTGTTCCTTATGTGTAGAGACAATCCTGCCCAGCGTCCTGTCTGTATACAGACAATAGTACCAAGTGTTCCTTATGTGTAGAAACAATCCTGCCCAGCGTCCTGTCTGTATACAGACAATAGTACCAAGTGTTCCTTATGTGTAGAAACAATCCTGCCCAGCGTCCTGTCTGTATACAGACAATAGTACCAAGTGTTCCTTATGTGTAGAGACAATTCCTGACCAGCGTCCTGTCTGTATACAGACAATAGTACCAAGTGTTCCTTATGTGTAGAAACAATCCTGCCCAGCGTCCTGTCTGTATACAGACAATAGTACCAAGTGTTCCTTATGTGTAGAGACAATCCTGCCCAGCGTCCTGTCTGTATACAGACAATAGTACCAAGTGTTCCTTATGTGTAGAAACAATCCTGCCCAGCGTCCTGTCTGTATACAGACAATAGTACCAAGTGTTCCTTATGTGTAGAAACAATCCTGCCCAGCGTCCTGTCTGTATACAGACAATAGTACCAAGTGTTCCTTATGTGTAGAAACAATCCTGCCCAGCGTCCTGTTTGTATACAGACAATAGTACCAAGTGTTCCTTATGTGTAGAAACAATCCTGCCCAGCGTCCTGTCTGTATACAGACAATAGTACCAAGTGTTCCTTATGTGTAGAAACAATCCTGCCCAGCGTCCTGTCTGTATACAGACAATAGTACCAAGTGTTCCTTATGTGTAGAAACAATCCTGCCCAGCGTCCTGTCTGTATACAGACAATAGTACCAAGTGTTCCTTATGTGTAGAAACAATCCTTCAGCATATTTCTGGTGGGAATTAAAAAAACATTACTTCCAAATTCATTATTTGTCCGCTCGGTGTATATATTTGTAGAATACTTTTGGATTTCGCAACTTTAATTATTTCTAGTAAAACATTCAATGCACACATGTTTTAATCTGTTAGAAGATGGCGTGTAGTCCAGGACCTTATGACACTTAGTGTAATCAGGAGGCAGTGAGACAGTACAGTAGATATGTACAGAAACGAACCTCATCGCTAAGGAGAGTTCCTATTAGCCTCAAACGTAGGCTCAGTCATCCGCTCTGTATTAATGAGAAGTGAACGGTCAAGGATGTATTTATTACGCCGAGTGCATGTACAGGTGTAGGGGCTCTGGAGAACAGTGGCAATGCGGGCGGATACGCTCACTTGTATCGCAAGTAGGCAGAGAGACGAGTAGGGTTGTAGGCTAAGTCCTCATGTTGACACTTGTATGGTTTCATACATCGGATGGTGTTCAAACCAACCTTCCAATTGTATATAGCTCATATCATACTCCTGATTGTATTGAAATTTAGTATTTTAATACATCACACTCCAAATTGTATATCATTTGCTGAGACTGTATGTAATACGTATATATTACATACAGTAGACTGTATGTATGTAATATGATAAAGTTAAATTTTAATACACGTTTAAAATACATTGATTATTTTAAATTTTGAAAAAAATATGGTGTGGATGTACGCCCGGTTTAACATAATGAAAAGTTTTCTCATACAAATTTCTGTTCTGTAAGATCGCCAATGGCGCAGTGTAGCGGGTACAGCGGTTATCGCAAGATAGCCAGATCAAGCAACGTCGAGCGTGGATGCTGCTTAATTGGGTGATAGCTGAGCAATCCTGTCCTTGCAAGCAGCCCGCCTGCCCGGCCATTGGTGGTGGTTCGGAAGTCACCTTGAAGCCGTTGGTCCCCAGGTTAAGTGTTAGAGAGGGTTTCTTAGCCCTAACTTCGCCTGGTAAAATAAGACATCTTTACTTTACTTTCATCACTTGGGGGAAGTGCTCACCAAGTAATCTATTTTAGTATTTCGCACCACTGTAACATGTTAAAGCGGCAACCTCTTGGGTGATAAACTAAACATGAATACAAGTACCGAGATGTAACGAATACGTGGAAGTTGTGTTGCACGTCTACCACCAAATATCCTCCGTTATCTCAAAGTGGAGTACGAAAACACCTTTACAGCTGAAAACAAAATTGAAAGACATCTTCTAGATTATTCACGACTTTAAAGCATCAGAGTCGCTTTTATTGTCGGAAAAAGCCAAACGCATTTTTTAACGAAGCAATTAAACACTACATTTTTTAACGAAGCAATTAAACACTAAATTTTTTAACGAAGCAATTAAACACTACATTTTTTTAAACGAAGCAATTAACCACTAGAGAACGGCGACTACCAATTTGTGATAGATAAAATGATACAATTTATATTTTAAAGGAAAAATATGGCATAGAAAACTTAAATGCGCGTAGGGTTCAAGAAGCGAAGTGACAAACAGTGTTTTGTACTTGTAGCCGATATTCGTGTAGAACAGTAGTGATTAAAGACAAAGACAATATGTAGAACGGGCAATTAACTTATGCTGCACAGCAATTAACCTTGCCTCACTGTGATAAACTAATGAACTTGTAAACGACACCATTAGCAGCCATTAGACTGGGTCGACAGACGACAGCCATTACGCCAAGCCCTCCAAGTGTGTTACTATTTCTCTTATCTTACTTTCAACGTGTTCTGTCCTTACTTTCATGTTCGCATTGCTCAATCCCTGTTGCCATTTTTGGCAGCTATAATAGAGAATCACTTCCCAGCCACTAATATTGACGTAGGTGGCAGTCCAACAGTCATTTTTAAACATTGAATCGTAATGGGAAACTTTTGTCTTAATATAATTACTTTCGTTATCGCCTAATTTGTGACGTAGATACGATAACTTCCGAACACCCGATCAGTATACTTGCAATAGACCTTCCCACAAAGGTCACTCATCCAAGGATCAATCAACCTCAATGCTTCTGGACTTGACTAACTCAGTGATAGTCTTACCTCAGGCCATCGTAAATGTTTGACGTAATTACGGTAACTTCCGGACAACCGCATCAATATACTTGCTTGCTTGCAATAGCAAGACCTTCCCACAAAGGTTACCCATCCATGGATCAACCAACCTCAAATGAACGTCTAACTTAGTGATCTCCACTGTTCCTACTAGTCTCGCCTCAGAACTATTGTCAATTTTTGACGTATATACGGTAACTTCCGAATACCCGGATTAGTATACTTGGAATGTCAAGACCTTCCACAAAGGCCACCCATCCAAGAACCAACAAACCACAATGCTTCTGGACTTGTCTAACTTAGTGATCTCCACTGTTCCTACTAGTTTCGCCTCAGACCAATGTTTATGTAGGTGCGTAACCTCTGTGACTTCTCTTCATTAAGACAGTAATAAGAGAAGCTCTGCATGACCAATGGTTTCACATCGGTCGTCCACAGACTTATTTCCGAGTTATAAACGTATTATGAAGTTAAAAATGCTTTAGAGGTAGTTTAAACATGAAGAGCAACCTCACTCTCCAAAATCTGAATCCGGTTGATTATAGATGTAGGTTCACGTCTTGATGCGGTACTGGAGAGGGAGTGAAAATTAGTAATCGCCACATAAACTAATACCAGGATCTGGATTATATCTTGCTGTAGGTACTTGTCACATTAGTAACGTCCTTGTACATCAACCTCAGAGCCTATGAAATATAGGCATCTCTTCTAATTTCCTCCAAAAACAGCCCTAGCAGAATAGTAAACATGATTGGGACATCAGACCTTTACCTGAAGATCCGTGAGATAAAGAGTGCGATCTAATTATCTACTGAAGAAAGACTTATGAATGAGCAGCAGTATCACACGTAATGCTCGAGACCAAATAGATACATAGGTGGGATTTTATTTTATTTTGAAGATACTTTTTAGTAGTTACAACTCCCAAATTGTAATGAATTTTCAATGATGACAAGTCAGGATGTAGTGGCTATATGTGGTAGAACATTACACCTTGACTCAGGAACTGGGAGATCGGGTATGGGATCTTATCCCCTCCTGAAGACTGCAACGGGGAGAATCAATATGAGCAGTAGCTTCACAAAAATTACTTTCACTACTCTGAATATACAGATGTGGGTTCTAACCTGAGAGGGTTGTGTTGCTTCAATAATCGTTCTAGTATAAAAAATTAGATCAAGATATGTAACTGTGAGAAAAATTATCACAAATGTTCTAACTATTCAGTGCACCACTAAGTCACTGCCAACAAGGACTAAATATTCTGAAAGCTTATGCAAGACTTGTGTAGCAATTTAACATTTTCAAACGAAAATAAAGGTATAAATTAATTAGTACGGTATTTGTTGAGACATATCAAAATTCCTTTTATGGTTGGAGTAGGTTTGCAGAAAGAGCCTTACACTCTCGTAGTTTGCCGCATAGTGAGTGGCAGACTTACTTTGTGTGTCAGTTGGCGGTATTTTGTGTATCAGTTGACGGTATGACCTCGCGATAATTTTACTATTTAAAATCGAAGAGACTTTTAATTTTTCAAAAACTTTCAAACATTTTTTGGGACAAAAACTTGACCTATGTGACAATGTGTTTTTATGTGACTTGTGGAAGTTACTCTCACACTCAACACATTTAGAGTAAGAACGCATTTCTCTCAAGTACCGTACGCTTGGGCCTCAAGTTGTTTCTATTCTCAATTCTATACGAGTTCTACTGGACAGCGAGAGGTGTAGACACGATTGGGAGTCCCACTTTGAAGTATACTGTCTTCTACGATGTTCCGTGTGAGGTAAAGGACACTCAAGTTTAAACAAGTCATCAACACATTTTTGACTGCAATTATCTGAAAGGTTACGCCTCGACCTGTAATTTGTCCGGTCACGTCGTTTGACCTGCGAAATAGCAAATCATTCATTAAGTGGAGTGCACTATCATTGAGGCTTACGGGCCAGAATTATCCGTTTCGATACGATACGCCCTCAATATAATACTTATATGCGCTTGGGGCTTGAGAAACAAATATAAAAATCATAAATATTCATAAATGTGTTTGTGTGTGTATGTGTGTGTGTGTGTGTGTGTGTGTGTGTGTGTGTGTGTGTGTGTGTGTGTGTGTGTGTGTGTGTGTGTGTGTGTGTGTGTGTGTGTGTGTGTGTGTGTGTGTGTGTGTGTGTGTGTGTGTGTGTGTGTGTGTGTGTGTGTGTGCGCGCGCGCGCGCGTGTTAAATGTATTTTTAAATAAACCGATATAACCACATATGTTTTATATAACTTTAAGAAACTTAATACTTTAGGCCTAATTCCAAACTCGTGAGGTAAGTTTGGATAACCTTCCTCTTATTGCAGCGTCTGGTATCTGACGCTGTCTCAGACTTGACTCCTGGAATCTGGAGTAGTATTCGTCTGAACAGATGGATCAATCAAAAATCCATAAATCCATGATGGCTCTTAATTGTGGCATATAATGAGACTGCCATTTCACCCGGATTGCCCTATATTGTTGAATTTTATAGTCTGGGTGTCTCTGATGTCGAAATGATGTAAAGGTTCGTTTTGACCTTCTTATTTGTTTTCTTTCTGTTCAGGGGAAAATGTCTTCAAATGTAAGCAATAAGAGGAAAGTGAACTGAAGCTAAATATTCAAATTGAATCAACCCTTCCTATCATAGCTACGTTACGGATAGAAATTAGTTTGCTCCGCCGTGTTTAGAGATCGTGTCAGAAACAATTGTGCACCTGATGAGACTGCCACTTCACCCGGATTACATTATATTGTTATATTTTGTAGATTGAGTGTCTCTGATATTGAAACAATTTAAAGTTTCGTTTTGCGATTCATCGTCGCCGACTTTCTTTGGATCTCTTTAGAAAGAAAATGACTCCGGATTCCAGGAGTCAAGTCTGAGACAGCGTCAGATACCAAACGCTGCAATAAGAGGAAGGTGAACTGGAGCTAAACTCAACATTCGAATATTTGACGTATTTTGTCTTTATACTCGTAGCACAATGGACAACACTATGGGACTTGTCACTACCTCTACTGAACTTTATCACCACACTGCTTAGATTACTATCAAGATCTCTAGCCCACAATGTGTCTGTGTTGGCATTACTACTTGGACTTATAGAACATGCTTTTACTTGAGTAATATAACATTATGATAATATGTGTACTGTGTTTCCCGGCATTTTACATAACGGTTACGTCACAGGTACATTTACGCAGGCATATAGGTGTTTCCCTGGTCTATATCTACGTTGCTATAAATGTAGATCTTTCTTCCTACGTTGAACACTAAAAGAATATAGTCTTCAAGTAAGATGAATGTGCTTTCATTATCGTGTTTTGAAACTGATGGTTGGTCTAGAGTTAGTGTACAAATGAAACATGAGCGTTGATCTACACGTGGTACACGAATAACAGAGAGGATTGATATGAGTGAATGAATGAAAGAAAAACATATATTTCACACGCACAAACTTACATATACAGTACAGTCTCTTCGATTTTAAATAGTAAAATTATCGCGAGGTCATACCGTCAAATGACACACAAAATACCGTCAACTCTGACACACAAAATACCGTCAACTGATACACAAAATACCGCCAACTGACACACAAAGTAAGTCTGCCACTCACTATGCGGCAAACTACGAGAGTGTAACGCTCTTTCTGCAAACCTACTCCAACCATAAAAGGAATTTTGATATGTCTCAACAAATACCGTACTAATTAATTTATACCTTTATTTTCGTTTGAAAATGTTAAATTGCTACACAAGTCTTGCATAAGCTTTCAGAATATTTAGTCCTTGTTGGCAGTGACTTAGTGGTGCACTGAATAGTTAGAACATTTGTGATAATTTTTCTCACAGTTACATATCTTGATCTAATTTTTTATACTAGAACGATTATTGAAGCAACACAACCCTCTCAGGTTAGAACCCACATCTGTATATCCAGAGTAGTGAAAGTAATTTTTGTGAAGCTACTGCTCATATTGATTCTCCCCGTTGCAGTCTTCAGGAGGGGATAAGATCCCATACCCGATCTCCCAGTTCCGAGTCATATACAGTACATTTTACAAAGTGAAATATGTTCCCAGCAAAGCTATGACACATTTATTATTAGAACCAATTACTTCATGAATTTCCTTAATAACCATAAATAGATTATTAATATTTGTATCACTCTAAAACCAAATTTATTTTCAAATATTTACAAGAAACTCTTAATAGTAACGGGTAAAGTAATTAACAAAATGTAATATAACATACTTTTCAAAATGTTTTGCTGGAATACAAGCAAGAGTAACCGGCCTAAAATTGGTAATAAAATTTTTCTTACCACTTTTGTAAATCTGACCTTACTTTTTCAACCTTAAAAACGTCGGGGTAGATTCCCTGAGACACACTGCAGTTAGTAACACGAGTTACAGGGACTTTTAAATCTTGAAAATTACTTTTAATAATTGTTTATGTATTCCGTCAATACATGGAGCTGAACCCCCTTAAAGTCCTAATACGCACTTCTCTAATTATTCTTCAGCAACTGGATAAGTTGGAATACCTAGTCCATCTGTAACTCCTCTTCATTAACAGCGACCTCTGAGACAGGTGGGATAGCTCTAGCCACATTATTGCCCACATTGGTGTAATACTCAATAAACTGATCAGCAAATTCTAATATTTAGTTAGTTTTGCTACTATTGTTTCCAGATAAAAATGTTCAATAGGAAACGTTTCTTTGGTTTTTGCCATTCCTATATTTTTTTCCAAATTCCTTTAAAGTTCTCTTCCGTTGCTTTTTACCAATAGAATTGTATTCCTGTAGTAAGTTTCCTTTAGCACTTTTAATTAATTTGTTCACCTTATTACGAAAAATTTTGAATTTCTCTATCGCTAATGGGTAGAATGGTTGTTTGAGTGATTTTGTGTTGAGTGAGTTTGTGTTGAGTGAGTTTGTGTTGAGTGAGTTTGTGTTGAGTGAGTTTGTCCCTATTCCTGATTTCTTTAATTAAATTTTTTGTGATCCAAGGTTTGATTTTTTCGTATCTTGCCGGAATAGTTTTTTTGTTTTATTTTGTGCATTATTATATGATGTTTTGTAAATTTTTAACAAGCAAACTCGCACTAACATTGTCACCCACCGTTCCTACAATCGGAGATCAGTCGATCTCCGTTGTAAGCCGACCCACAGTTTTCCGTCAAAAAAGAAGAGTTTTGATATTTTGCTTTGTCTTTTCCTTCTAGTTTCTTAGTTCTGTGACAACAAAATAATGGTCCACGATTTCTGATTGAATTACTTAGCTCGTTAACTTACTTATTTCCTTACAGTTGGTAAAAATGTGATCACTGCAACTTTTGGATACGCTCGTAACTCTTATGTGAACAGTAATACAGCCAATAAATCCGGGCATGTACAAACATCTAGATACTGCTGTGAAAGCGGATTTTGTGTGTCCTGTAATATGCAGCAGTTAATATAAATAACAGTCCATTGCACGCGGTTCCTGGCTCTATCATTACAATATACCTCCAGATCTTGAATAAATAAACGAAGGTGAAGGTCAGAGGACTGACTACGATACACTGCGAGTAAACAAAGCCGCTCATTACCTACAGATAAGTTTACCTTAATACTTTTGGTCCCAAGCAATCTGGTTCCCTCATGCGTAAGAACGAAGCACTCTCGTACATAGACAATCACACCCTTATTTTGATTTCTGCTTACTTTATTAACTATAATGTCATATCTATACCAGCAATATACACCACTTTCATCCAACCAAGTTTTCGTCAACACTATAACATCAAATTCCTCACAAATACTATTAAAAATAGTTAAAAACCAAACTATATGTTTTCATAGCATGCCTTCATATTCAAAAATACTAATATCCTATACTCCCCTAAGTCCGTTATAACGATATAAGAATTAATTATGCACACACAAAAACAGAGAGAAAAATTAAGAACTGTGATTACAGTGAATGAGCTGCCTATACCACCTCATCAGAGAAACCCACCAAATATCCCTTTATTTTTTTATTTCAATTATGTAAGTACTACTAACTCTGACTTAAAAGTAAAACTTTTTATTTTTATTTTACATCTATTTTATTTTGTAGGTACCAATAGAAATAAAGTAATGTGAATTTAAAATCAATGCATATTTTACACTAAGCTTTTTAATGTTTACATTCTTAATAATTTTAATAACATAAAATGTTAATATAAATTAAAATAGTTTACATACATTCAGATACCGCTGCTAAGATACGGTAATCGTGCAGTACAAACGATATGAGAATTTTTATCCACATATACAGACGATATGCGTATAGAAGTGAGGATTGTTTGACATGTGGTATACGACTCGTACGATTAACAGTGTAAATTATATATTCATATATAACAGTAGGGGTTTGAATCAGTAGATATGATTTTAAGACATTCTCTGAGTAGAAACCCACACACTTTGAGATTGTTCACAGTGTACATCCCCCGCGTGACGTTAAAAATGTCAACGGTTATAAGATTATAACAAAAAGACTAATATTTTAGTGTGTAATAAGGTCCTACACAGATTCAACTACACAAATACAACTTTACCTAAAGTCTTAGAAACAATATTTTACTAGAATTGGGGTTTTAAAAAACTATGTCAAATTGTATTACTTAATTACATTTAAATGTTCTAAGAACAGGATGGTTTTGAAGCATTAGAAACACATTATGAAGTTTGTATTAATACAGAATTACAGTAATCCAGTTAAATTTTTAACTAACGAACAGTATTCCCGCCTACTCCTAATCGACCAGGCCTAGTGTCTGCTTGTGATAATATAAGTTAATTCTAATTACACTAAACAATAATAATGTAGGTAAAATGTTTAACTAACGAACAATAATACCGTCTACTGCTAATCGGCTAGACCTAGTGTCTACTTTTGATAATATAAGTTAATTCTAATTATAGTGAACAATAGTAATCCAGTGAAATTATTTAATTAACGAACAATAATCCCTCCTACTCCTAATCGACCAGACCTACTGTCTCCTTGTGACAATACAAGTTAATTCTAGTTACAATAAAAAATAAACAATAATAATTAAGGTAAATTCTTTAACTAATGAACAATAATCCCGTCTGCTGCTAATCGACCAGACCTACTGTCTCCTTGTGACAATACAAGTTAATTCTAGTTACAATAAAAAATAAACAATAATAATTCAGGTACATTTTTTAACTAATGAACAATAATCCCGTCTGCTGCTAATCGGCTAGACCTAGTGTCTACTTTTGATAATGTAAGTTAATTCTAATTATAGTGAACAATAGTAATCCAGTGAAACTATTTAATTAACGAACAATAATCCCTCCTACTCCTAATCGACCAGACCTACTGTCTCCTTGTGACAATACAAGTTAATTCTAGTTACAATAAAAAATAAACAATAATAATTAAGGTAAATTCTTTAACTAATGAACAATAATCCCGTCTGCTGCTAATCGACCAGACCTACTGTCTCCTTGTGACAATACAAGTTAATTCTAGTTACAATAAAAAATAAACAATAATAATTCAGGTACATTTTTTAACTAATGAACAATAATCCCGTCTGCTGCTAATCGGCTAGACCTAGTGTCTACTTTTGATAATGTAAGTTAATTCTAATTATAGTGAACAATAGTAATCCAGTGAAACTATTATTTAATTAACGAACAATAATCCCTCCTACTCCTAATCGACCAGACCTACTGTCTCCTTGTGACAATACAAGTTAATTCTAGTTACAATAAAAAATAAACAATAATAATTCAGGTAAATTTTTTAACTAACGAACAATAATCCCGTCTACACCAAATCGACCAGACCTAACGTTCGTTTGTGACAGTGAACTTATATCCAGCTTGTTCGTTTTTTAAGGAGGTTATGTTTTCTTTATAAGTCATTGCATTGACAAAATGTACTGGAATTACTTGAACCCCTTAAAGACTATGTTAAACCTTAAATAATTTACTGTATTATTTGTTTTGTTTTAGTATTTTGCGTATCCTGCTATTGTTCCGATTTGGCGCAGATTCAGGTGTTTATTGATGACTTCATCCAACTAGATAACTCCAAAATCTATAACCTATAAAAGGAAGAAAAATATATTAAGGTATAAAGCGTTTCTGTTGCGGGGAGAAAACAAGTTGGCCACCAGTGCAGAATAAGAAGCTTGGAGTTAATTAACCAGTTCCACAAAAATGTTATTATTACATTCCCCTGAATATGTTATTAACAGATTTATACTTTACTAACGACCCGGTACGGCTTCGCACGAGTCCAATAAATGTCTTCATTAAAAAAAAATGTTTATCTTCAATTCTGTGGTGATCGAGATTTCTCATGACTTATTACTGGTCTTTGAAAATGACAGTTTCACAGGAAATTGCAGTTGCCTAAATCGGAAAGCTAACTCTATCAAAACAACTTCTCCAGTTCCACATTCCGTCACTGTTGTGCAGTCTATTATGCAGGGTTTTAACGTTTTTACCAGTTATAGCGTACCATTTCATTATTTAGGGGGATTAACGTTACGTAATAAAATGACGCGACACATTACTTTCGAGTCTAATTTAAACGAGGGTATTCCAGAGGCTGTAAGAAATTTAGGAATTCTGTAAGAAATTGAACTGCCTCGTTAAAATCTAGCACAGTGTCTAAAGAATATTACGTTTGCATCTGGGAATCAATTGTTGAAAGAGTCGAATTATTTACTTTGGCTACTTATTAGTTTGTACATAATTCCATGAATCAAGCTATAGTCTTACAGCTTATGTTATTGTTTTCGTAGTATACTTTGTCGAGCAATTCTTGGACGTCATTGTTAACATGTCCAAATTGATTTTACTATTGACTTGTGGTAAATTTCTATTACCAATTTCGAGCAATAATGCCCCAAAATGCCTGTACTCGTGAATTAGACGGAGAAACTCTCATGTTAGTTTTGATTTATAATTTACTCACATATAGACAGATATATGATCGTTTTAGTGATGCTTTAATCACATCAGCACCCGTTTCTCTTGTCCAGACCATCATAATTTGACAAAAGTCACCTGACAACAAAACTGTCCATCCGACAATAGGTAAATTTATGTTTGGTAAATCACGGAATGTTCTGTATAATGGTTCCACTGCTGCGAAGGTACAGATTGATTTTTCTGTACTTCATTCGTTGATTTTATACTCAAAGTTGCTTTTATTTATATATCTGGTATATATTAATATATCAATATATATTATATATATATATATATATATAATGTATTGATTTGATTTGACTGAACTACGCAGCTCAACGTTAATGTGAGCATCAAAAATTTCCCAAAGTAGCGAGTTATAAGCACCAACCCATCGGTTATCAATTGTACGGTTTCTTACGATAGCCGTTTGTCCCCCTTCGTCTGTCGATTGTTGACGAAATTTTGTATATCCATCACTGCTGGCAGATGTTTGGGTTTGGAACGATGTCGGGAATTTTTTGATCCACTTACCTTCTCGCATACATGGAGAATTAGGATTCAAGGCACTGCAATTAGGAATTAGGATGTGTTTCGTTCCGATTTCGTATAGGATCTAGTTATTGATTGTTTGAAAACTATGCCGAAATACAGTAGTAGTCACCTACTATTAAAAGAAAATGACAGCTCGACGACTAAGAGCACAGGCGCCATTCTTTGGTAAGTCGCGCAAACAAACACGTGCGCTTTTAAACGCAATACCTATCTATCAAAATATTAACAATAATTATTTGACTAAAGAGTAATTTGACTCAATTTTTACGTATCTTAATGCATTGATAAGAATACTGTATTGATCTAGCCTCGGAAATGCTAATAAGAATGTAAACTTTAAAAGAGAAAAATGGTTATTGTGGGTTATTCTTTGGAGATAGATATACAGGTGAACTTTACTATAGTCCTTTTTGACATGCACAATTCCGTAGTACATTATTTTGTTATAATTGGTAAATTTTAGTCATGAACAATTAAAGCACTAAAAAAACAATTTTCTCACTATACAAAACGTTTTCTTCGTTCTGTGATTAAAATATGAATGTATCATACGCAGGAACCTGTCCTAGCCAACAATGATCTTGATTTATGTTTCGTCAACTTCATCAACAATACAAAAATATAACATGTCTTAAAACTGGGATCATAAACACATTTTAACCGCACTATATATAACACTCTTGATTTTAACGTAGTGTTTAATAAACATATTTTACATGTTTTGTACTTGTTCAAAATCCCAGGCAACTCTCCAAATTCTTGCAATGCCGAATTAAACATAAATTATTTAAACTAAAAATAGCACATGTACATAATGGCACAACATGGGTGTAAAAAACCAATTGCTATGTACTGTATTGCAATGAGGACCAAACCTTCTTGTATTGAAGAGAAACTAGTTTTCAGTATTCGTGAGCCATTATGAAATCAATTTTATTTACATCTTTCTAGATTTTCCACTTTTTACTACTTAATACTCTCCATTTTTATAAATTCTGATATGCTCTGAAGATCTTTATTTTCAACAAATTCATTTTACACATCAAATATATTGATCAGTAACTTGGTATTTTAATAATCTCTATTTATTCGTCGTATACTACTTACTTTTACAGCTGTTTATGAAATAACTATTAAAGTTAGGCGACTGTAGGACTTATCACTACCTTTACTGAACATTATCACCACACTGCTTAGATTACTATCAAGATCTCTAGCCCACAATGCGTCTGTGTTGGCATTACTACTTGGACTTATAGAACATGCTTTTACTTGAGTATTATAACATCATGATAATATGTGTACTGTGTTTCCCGGCATTTTACATAACGCTTACGTCACAGGTACATTTACGCAGGCATTTTGTCCATATTAGGGTTTCCCTGGGCTATATCTACGTTGTTATAAGAGTAGATTTTTTCTACGATGAACTCTAAAAGAATATAGTGTTCAAGTAAGAGGAATGCATACAAATTAAACATGAGCGGTGATCTACAGGTGTTATACTAAGAACAAAGTGGATTGATAAGAGTGAATGAATGAAAAAAAGTATGTTTCACACAACAAATTATATGTAAAATATATTTTACAAAGTAAAATATGTTCTCAACAAAGCTATGGTACATTTATTATTATTAGTACCAATTACTTCATGAATTCCATCAGTAACCATAAATAGGTTATCATTAATATTTGTATCACTCCTAAAACAAAATTTATTTGAGTAGAAGAGGCTCTTACGGGTTAAGTAATTAACAAGATGTAATTGAACACACTTATCAATGAGTCTTGCGAGAACACAAGCAAGAGTAATCGGCCTAAAATTGATAATACAATTTTTCTTACCACTTTTGTAAATTAGAATTAATTTGCCAACCTTAAAACGTCGGGATAAATTCTCTGAGACGCATTCTTTTGCTTGAGAATGGTAATAACTGTATGATAATATGTGTACTGTATTTCCCGGCATTTTAAATAACGGTTACATCACAGGTACATTTACGCAGGCGTTACGTCCACATAAGAATTCCCTGGTGTATATTACAAGCACTTATTATTTATAGTGACATTATTATTCAAATATACGTTATTTATATCTTCGGTATAAGCAAAGCTACAATGTTCACACCTTTTTCTAAATGTTTTATTTGCATTCCATGTAATAAAGACATAAAATACTGTTTTTGTATTCAATGGCAGTACATTTCCTCGTCCTTGTGTATATTTCCATCTTGTGTATACTTTCATACCTAGGATGTTTATGAGATATATATATATATATATATATATATATATATATATGTATGTATAATTTTCATACTGACCCCAGTGTATCTTGGTATTTACATAGTCCTAAATGCACAGTTTCGTGCGCTTGAGTTTGAATGTAGCTCAGACTTCACACTTGTGAGTTACAGTATTGTTAAGTTCATGCTGATAAAGTGTATCTTCTTTGTCATGTGTTTATTTATAAAGTAAATCCTTTTTCTGTGGATCCTATTTACAAAGGATATATTTTATTTTGATTAGAAGTGCTGCAAATGACGAGATCTACACCTCCAAAGCTGTTTGAAGGGAAATGTAATTTTAAAGTAATATCTATAGAATAATCTTTAAATTTAGTGTTAAAGTGAGACATAGCAAACACTTATGCGTAGTGTATTCCTGTATATTTTCTCCTTGTCCAACTGACGCTATGCAAGCCAAACAGTGCCTGAAGGGTTCACAGCACGGTTCTACGAATCACACTCCGGTGAAGTAAGAAACGATGCGCGAGAGACATATACGATCAATCAGAGAGAGGTCTGATTTTGAAACAAAGGGAAAGGCGTTCAAGATATAAACCTGCAGAAGTGGGTCCATCAGGAATACTTGAGACAGGTTTCCTAGGCTGTACAGTCTATCTGCAGGCGTCCCGACAATTTCTGGAATGTCTCTCTGACCTTCACCAGGTCTTACTGGAACAGCGGCTGTGAATCCTTATTTCTTTGGTTCAGTCTGTCGGACATTCATCAGGGAACGGAACCACGGAGATGTTCACCGATAGACCGGCCCGGCAACCTTGCCACTGGCAATGAGCACATTACCGCAAACCATCCTCTGGTTCTTTCGAAACAGGACAACTGTTATGTATCAGCTCATGTAACACTAAAAGTAATTATTCATTTGTTACGATTGATGTGCCTCGTTCCTGGTTTTATCGTTTAGAATGTTTCTAAGAAAATTTCATCAGTCTGGAACGAAATAAACCTGAATATTTTCTTGTATTATTTAGATAGTAATCAAAATTAAAGTTTAAGGAAATGCAGTAAAACGTCCCGTTGGGTGCTCCACTGAAATTGGGAACGTATCCAGTCCACCTCGAGGATTAAACACAACAGTCCAATCCCAAAGTTCCCAAAGGTGAATGCCTGTTGCGATATAGCTAGCAGACCCTTGGCAGTTTGTTGATAGTGCGTTCCTGTGATTCGAGTTATTTTGAATCCATTTGGGTATTAGTGGTGAAGTGTGCATCTCAAATTTAAAGCCGTGCTCTTTATAAAAAAAAAAAAACACTGCTTTTGTTATATAAACGCTAATTGTAATTCTGGCAATTACCAAACCTTTAAATCTCGGGGTCAATGAAAGGAACTCGCCTACAAATCCTTCAGAACGTTGAAGCACCCATTTAACGAAATAATCCAATTATGTTAGAATCTCCTAAATAATAAACCACAAAGATCAATATGTTTGCTCTAGAATACAATGATAGACCGGGAATGTATAGTTTAGTAGTACCTTCGTTAATTTAATATCTTAATCTCTTGCCTCCTCTTCCATGATGTTAGATAAATGTCACAAAACACCTTTAACGATTTCTCCAGCACAGTGTTTTACTTTCCATAACAACGTTTTAACGGGCCTTTTGGTCCGCTATGTTAGTCCATCGTTTGTCCAGCATACCTCTTTGGGGAACGCAGCATAACACGTTGAGTTCATATTTAACTGATTGATAGGATTACTAACAATAGGTACCAATCGTGTTTGAACCCAGAAGCTCATACCTACTGGACCAGTCTGAAACCTACTGGCCTCCAGCAACTTTATTGGGCATAATGCTAGTCTTGTATTAAGACATGAGGCAGTTATAGGAACTTATACTGACTCTTACTTGTCCCGTCCCGAAATGCATTAGTCTCCTGTAAGATATATGATGATAATGCTAGTCTTTTATACAATAAAAAAATGCATTAGTCTTCAGCAAGATTTTTGGTGATGAGCCTACGCTTTAACTAGTTGTAGACTTTGAATGATCACATCTAAGGCATGAAGTGGTTTTTGGAAGTTATACTGATTTGTACTTTGGTTTTTCTCGTCCAGCCCTGAAATGCATTAGTCTTCAGCAAGATTTTTGGTGATGAGCCTACGCTTTAACTAGTTGTAGACTTTGAATGATCACATCTAAGGCATGAAGTGGCTTTTGGAAGTTATACTGATTTGTACTTTGGTTTTTCTCGTCCAGTCCTGAAATGCATTAGTCTTCAGCAAGATTTTTGGTGATGAGCCTACGCTTTAACTAGTTGTAGACTTTGAATGATCACATCTAAGGCATGAAGTGGTTTTTGGAAATTATACTGATTTGTACTTTGGTTTTTCTCGTCCAGTCCTGAAATGCATTAGTCTTCGGCAAAATTTTTGGTGATGAGCCTACGCTTTAACTAGTTGTAGACTTTGAATGATCACATTTAAGGCATGAAGTGGTTTTTGAAAGTTATACTGATTCTTACTTTGGTTTTACTCGTCCAGTCCCGAAACGAATTAGTTTTCTCCAAGTTTGTATCTACTGATAAGTGGTATCTACAAGTTTGTTTTATCATCTGATAAACCTAGTCTTTTATACTATAAAACACTTTTGAGTGATCACATCTATGCCATGAGGTGGTAATTAGAAAGTTTTTCTAGAGTTTTTTAAAGGTGTCGGAAGACTACTAAGTAACAAATTTGAAACGTTACTCTAAGAAATAATTTTAAAACCTTGCTACATGTTTTGAAATACTTTGCAGGAAGAGAGTTCGCTGGGTTGCCCCACAGAGCTAAAAGATCGTCGCCGACTTTTTTCATATCTTCAGACGAACATGACTCCAGATTCCAGTAGTCAAGTCTGAGACAGCGTCGGATTCCAGACTCTGTACTAAGAGAAGACTGAACTCAACATTCGCTTTCAATCAACCCTTCCCACCATCAATACGTCGTGTGTATGAAATAATGTTGAAGCTTTCGAGCATAAAATTAGCAATTTTGTATCTCTTAACTTTTTTTCATTGTGAAACACTCTATTTTAGGAATACGTAGAATAGGTATGAGATTATTTGACACCTGTAAATACTTAACAAATCCTTAAGTTAATCTTGCAATTTCAAAAACTTTTCATCCATTTGCATGGCATAACTTCTGGAGCATGAAAATAAAAACGTGTTTATCCCAAAAATAGCTAGGGAATGTTTCTGTTCCTTAAGCTGAAGGACCTCACCATAAATGTTATACCTTGCCAAGAAATGTTTCATAATTGTACGCCACTTCGTTAATCAGGGACAGGACATGAAAAGTATTTGGTTCAGTGGGTTTTGAATTTTGACTAAAGGAACTGAATACTCTTTAACTAGTAATCATTTGTCTAAAGATTAAAGTGAGGGTGCGACTGTGCCAAGCGATGACGTGAGAGGATGACATAATGTCCTAAACCAGTAATGAGGAGATTGTCCTGAGAGCACGCTGGGGTGGGTTGAGAGTGTGTTGGTGGGGGGGGGGGGTTAATGAGGGGTAGAAACCCCGTAGAGTTGCACGCGCTCCCGCCAGGGGCCTGGATAGCATTTGCTCGACTCGCCGGTAGATCGCACGTGGATCCATTGCACAATAGTGCCTAATTTGGTTAAGATTGACTGTGAGCTAGCCTCTCGCAGTGTTATTGTACACACAATGTTGTCGCTGTCCTCAATCCAAACAAATCTGCTTTGATTTTCTACAGAAGGTACAATTGGGCTAGGTCAAATAACATTGTCATTATTTCTTATTTGACTTCGTAATCAGTGAGAAACTCTTTTATTTTTCGTCATATTTTCTTAATTTACGAGTATAATCCCTCTAACTAATTGGTTGTTAATACATATATTTATTAACAATGGGTGGTACAGGCATTTCCAGCAATTATCAGTGCAATACAGTGTGTCCACAAAGTCTTGTTATTTAGAGCTAATCAATTATTGAAGGTCCATGAAATAGCTGTAAATGAAAACAGCTGTTTGTTAAGTTTTGTTTCCATTCGTTTCACTTATCCCTTGTTGTCATCTAATAATGCGTGGCTAACGTTTATACGAAAACAGTCATCATGGCAACTTTGTCAAGAAAAGTGTAGTGTATTTTGTGGCTAGCAAAGTTTAATTTTATGATTTCAGGGAAAATTGAGTAGCGTCGAGTGCTTCATAAAATCCCTCTGACAAACGTAGTATTCAATGATGGAATGAAATTTTTAAGGAAACAGACTGCTCATTACACAACACATTGACATATAGCCTAAAAAGAAAAGATGAATCTGTCGATAACATTCAAAAGTTTTGTAAGAAATCAAAAAAGACTGTGTGGAAATGTAGTCATGAGATGGATATCTCTGTCTACAATTCACAGTGTTGAAGAAAATGAGTAATTTTAATCGTTCTAAACCTCAACTATTGCATGCTTTGAAGCCTGATGACAAATTAAATAGGTATGCCTCTGCTATTATTCTGAAAATGGACTGGATTTAAATTGTATAACCTTGTTTTTTTAGTGATGAAGCTACCTTTTATATATTTAAAAGTTTTCATCGTCACAAAGTTGTTATATTGAACATTGAAAGAAACGATCAGAGCTGCTATTGATTATCACCCCATAAGTCCTGAACAAACTAAGTGAGTGATATCAAGTCCGCTTTGACGTCTGCAGGACGATTCATGGTGCCCATGGCGAGCTTTGATATACTGACCTAGTACTACTTAAAGAACTCTTTAATCCAACGTTAATCTCATTCTTGTGTTGTGTATACTTTTGGAAATCAAGTTTTTTAAAGTGTCAAATGAATTTGTGGACACACTGCATAAAGTAACGTTCGGAGATCTATCAATGTGTTTTTAATGGATGTTTAAATTAAGGTCGTGCATAATTTTATAGTAAATTTTTATATATTAATATATGTCCCAAATGATAAATTATTTGCGCATATAGTTAGACCATGACACAATCTCTTTACCTATGTACGTCTTCTGGTATTCAGCAAGGGACCATTTATTGATCAGAAGGTGAATTGGAATTACCTTATGGCACAGATTATATCAGTTTTGGAGGAATATATTTATTTGTAACAGATAAGTTTTCTCATCACAATTTTTGATAATGAATTCGCCAGATATTTATAAATTACTCTGAATATAAAAAATAAGTAGGTTGAAATAGATTACATCTCATTAAGTTTTGTGCGTGACAAAATGGGTGTAAAATGTAAATTATGGAAATGCAAATTGGCTTCTTTATATATTCTTTATAAATAACTTTCATATCATATAATATATGCCATTTTAATTCGAAATATTTCTTGATAATGGTATAAAATATATAAATACTCCATATATTTATTTACAAAACAGGGTTGAAATATATTTGCTGTTCATGACATCATATACAATATTAAAGTATGCCGATGAGAGATGCAAACTTCATATTACACGTATATTAATATATTTTTGAGTGACATACAAAGCAAATTTATTTTCATTAATATACGGATTAGGAATGGTTTGAGATAAAAATTGTATACATTGTTTTTTTTTGTGTAAAAAAAAATATGGGGTCAAATTACTGCGAGAAAATGAAACAATACCAGAAATTTCTGTTATTATACATTGGTCTAAAAGGCTAAATAATGGTACAGACAATGAATTGTACAAATGCATACTTGTATATTTGAATTGACCAGTTTACTTAACTGTTTAAATTATATATATATATATATATATTATATAATATATATATATATACATACATATAAAATATTATATTATATATTATGTTATCTAAAATAAATGCACAAAGGCCTCTCATATAAAAGAAAGGAAAAGACTTCTTTACAATCCTTTAATATTGTGACAACAACAATTTAGACGAAATATTAAAGGAATAAAAAGGAAATAATAAAAGGAAATAAGTCTTGTTTCTTTTCTAAATATGTATAAAACATTACAAAAATTAATAAACTACACAGTAAGTACTAGTACTTATGCTACACAATAAATGTATATTATCTAAATAGCCTATGTGTAGTACTATTTTATATGTGTATTAAATATTCCTAAATATACTAAATTCAGGAACAGGATAAACGAAAGGAAATGTATGTGACATCCTCTAGAGAGCCTTGCATGCAATAATGACTAGCGGCAGCAAGGCTAGTGAGCGACTTGAAGGACACGCTGTCTACTTGTATTTACTCTAGCTTCGTGGGTCAGATGAGGAAGTCCAATTCAAAGTAATCATGGTCAATCAGTGTTGGTAAAGCCGGACCCACTACTGTAGTCCCTACATCTTCACTCCACCCTCCCCTCGCAGAGCCCCGCATCTCCGCGTCTTGACGCCACCACCGCCCTAGAACGTGTTGAATCGCGAACATATAATTTGATTCTGAATCATTGCGTTGTGCCATATTTTAATACCATTCTTCCACGTCTCTGTTTTCCAGCCAACATCATCACTCTAAGGTCACCTCTCACTGCTTCACCCTGCATCTTCATATCTTGACGCCACCCTAGAACGTGTTGAATCGCGAACATGTAATTTGAGTCTGAATCATTGCGTTGTGCCATACTTTAATACCATTCTTCCACGTCTCTGCTTTCCAGCCAACATACTCTAAGGTCACCTCTCACTGCTTCACCCTGCATCTTCATATCTTGCTCTCACACTCATTTTAATACCATTCACGTCCCAGCCAACATCATCACTCTAAGGTCACCTCTCACTGCTTCACCCTGCATCTTCATATCTTGACGCCACCCTAGAACGTGTTGAATCGCGAACATATAATTTGATTCTGAATCATTGCGTTGTGCCATATTTTAATACCATTCTTCCACGTCTCTGTTTTCCAGCCAACATCATCACTCTAAGGTCACCTCTCACTGCTTCACCCTGCATCTTCATATCTTGACGCCACCCTAGAACGTGTTGAATCGCGAACATGTAATTTGAGTCTGAATCATTGCGTTGTGCCATACTTTAATACCATTCTTCCACGTCTCTGCTTTCCAGCCAACATCTTCACTCTAAGGTCACCTCTCACTGCTTCACCCTGCATCTTCATATCTTGACGCCACCCTAGAACGTGTTGAATCGCGAACATATAATTTGATTCTGAATCATTGCGTTGTGCCATATTTTAATACCATTCTTCCACGTCTCTGTTTTCCAGCCAACATCTTCACTCTAAAGTCACCTCTCACTGCTTCACCCTGCATCTTCATATCTTGACGCCACCCTAGAACGTGTTGAATCGCGAACATGTAATTTGAGTCTGAATAATTGCGTTGTGCTATACTTTAATACCATTCTTCCACGTCTCTGTTTTCCAGCCAACATCTTCACTCTAAGGTCATCTCTAACTGGTCCACCCCGCATCTTTATATCTTGACGCCACCCTATAACATGTTGAATCGCGAACATATTTACAATTACAATCTTAACGACTTAAATTATTCAAAGCATCATTTAAGAGGACTACGTATAATGTTTTTACGGAACTTCGTGGTTAATAAAAATAGTTAATATATAATAATAGTAAGAATGTTTGTATTTCATCACTTTTGCCTGAATCTATTAGTATATTTAGTGTTCATTTAAGTAATAGAAAATCGACAAGTGGTTAATGTTTAATGGGGGGTGAGTGGTGGTACGTTAAAGATTTATATTCGAATTATAGATGATGTTATAAAATATGAATTAATAATATTAAAATTATATTCAATTCAACTGAATAATACTGGCCAGGCTTTAAAGTATGCTTTTAAATGCTGAGTATTTTGATAATAGATTAATAAAATAAAGTGTCAATGCAATGTATACACTGTCTACGAAAATAATGAAGCTGTTAACTGTTTTAATCAAAAAGGATGTCGTCATTCATATTATAGGGTAGGAGTCCGCCACACTACGCGTCGAGTAACAGGCTTCGCTGAGGCTCAGAGTTTCAAGTATATAGATAATTTCATTATTGACAGAGATAACTATGGACAATCATACAGGGATCCTCAGGCAAACAAAATATAAATTGCGCCAGTTAACTGAGTCACAGGTTTCGACGACGCTCTATTTCAGCTTAATTCATAGCTAATAGCATAGGTTGACAAGCGCCAGGATATAGAATTTTAGAATTCGTTCCAGTTTAGAAATGAAGATTCATAGAACATTTAAAGTCTAAAGATGAAATGTTTCTTCTAGATATCTTGTCACATCTCCCATTCAGTGTTGTTCATTGGCTGAGCTTGAGCGAAGCTTATCATTCGAGAAGTTGAAAAATCTAATTTCTGGCTCATCTCATCCGTAGATTTTTATCTGAAACTAACATGAAAACTCCATTTCTATAAAGAAAAGAATGTCATACATGATGACGCATGTTCAACCATGGAATTTGGCTGACCTTGATTTTTGTGTCAATTTCTGTTCTGTATGATCGTCTATCTGTCTATTTGCTCACAGTTCACCTCGAGGATTAAATGAATTATATATTGGAAATTGTTCATGCACCTTCAACGACACATCGTAAAATATACATACCAAGACGCCATAAAAAGATGATTTATGTGTTGGTATACATACACTACATGTATTAATATGTCAAATGTTACAATCTCTTATAGTGTACTGAATTTGATAACAAATCTATTAATTTTACTATTTTCACGTTGCCATTATGGTTACCATAAAACCAATGTAAAAATAATCACTAACGCTCAATCAAGTCCCATGGAGTAACATGGAACATCACCTATCTCAGTGTTCCTAATATAAACACTACACGTCACCAATCTCGAGTCCTTAGATCAGTTAATATTCGATATATCCTGTGGACAGACAGAGATAATAAATGTGCATTAGCAATCCGCAGCACTAATGTAGGAGTTAATATAAAAGGTAATAAACCACATGGACTACATGATATATTACAGGTTAGGATCTATTTTTTTATTTAATTATGTAGCCTAGAGTCCGTGATAGTGCTTTGATAGTATATTTATTTTATTGTTTAAAATTTCTCAAAGTAGATGTTGGCACGCGACAATAAACGTTTGTACTTTGGGTACACAATCTATGAACATTTAAATTAAAATTTGATTGATTGATTGAGGCATCAGCCGCTAACATACAAAGATCGGTTTATAACACCAAAACAACGAAAATTAAGCAGCCATTATGGCCAAGGACTCCAAGATCAACAAAAGATTTTAAAATTGCGGTGCATCTACTGACATCGAGGGATGGAATATCAACCGAAATCTAACTGAGGTCGATGCGTCTGAGTCCAGGGATATTTAACTTGGATAATGTGCAAACGAATACGGAGCTACCCAGAATCTGGAGCTTATATAGTACTCGTAGTGGCTACTGTTTTACTAGTAGAGGGCTGAGACTGACTCCGTAGGCTTATACATCCTAACTGGTTTGGACCAGTTTGTAATTTTTTTAAAAGGCCGATCCTTATTCCTTATTTTAATCCTTATTCTTTAAATCTTCATGGGCTGCTGGCCTGTGCAAGGATCTTATCAAACAGAATAAGAGAGAGAGAGAGAGAGTCACTATAGTACAAAGTCGGTGGTACTGATAAAATAGTATAGACTACTAGTATGTCACAGACAGACTATGTCTATGTCCGACGATTTAGACCGTACGACAATTGGCTCTTTCGTTTTTTCTTTCGTTGGTTTATATAAGGTTCATTGTGCGTTTTGGACGGCCCTGTCAAAATAACAGTTTAGGGTTTATAGTACTAAATAGTATACGAACAATATCAACTCAAAACTCAAGAATTAAATTTTAAAAGATTCAAAATCATAAATTCCATGTTTAGAGAGGATATAACGTTTTGTATGGCAGTTAAATCATAGGTGATTATAACAAGATCACTAAGAATTTCACTAACCACCCTCTGTCGAAGGTTTGGAGTGATTGTTAATCTGAAAATACGTTTAGTGCATGTGCGTATGTGTATTGTATCCACATCTCCCTTGGCAAAATGTTCTCCACTACGAAGCCCCAAACGTGTCAAATTAAACCAGAGTTTCAATATTTTTCCGACGAGCTTATATTGGTATTATTTTAATTAATGTGACAGATTGAATACTAATTGTATTTGATTTGTTAGTGCTGATCCGTAAAATTAAATCTGTTACTGCAACCACATTATTTTCGTACACTTTTTATCGTACCTACGCAATTCTTTAGCCTCTTTTTTACTTTGGAGATGTTCCCCATAATGTATTTTATTTAGTTGTAAGGTTTTAGGAATTACTCAATCGAAAAATACAGCATTTTGAGTAAGTACCAAAAGTGTGCTATTTTCTAAAACGTTTGTTCTATAAAAAATGGCGGAAGTTTAAGGTTAAATATTGATATTATTTAACACCCGCCATTTATAATGAATAAAGTTTATGAAGTGTGGATCACGGCATTGTACGTATTTTAATAATAAATACTGCTATAATGATATGACCTAGGATTGCATTTAAAATTTCCATGACACTCTTCATGGACCCTCCACCCAAAATAGGCGTGTGATGTTTGTAAATTGAATATTGCTGCAGTTTAAAAATGCTCAGCAGAATTTCAGCTGTTAACAAGGTCCACGTAATGATGCAGCTCCAGTGTATTCACAAGTTTGGTGTTCATGCAGGCTAATTTCTAATTACTCACTCGTAACGTTCCTTTGCATACATACATTTCTTCAATAATATTTTCTTTTTGCATTTGTTTTTTAAGTTGTGTTGAGATAAATATTGAATACGGGAAATAATATGTCAATAACCATTGTATACTCTTGTTTCATAATTATTTCTCGTAATTGTTTCTTGGAAATTAGTTCAAATTTATATCGCTTCGACCATTCCACAAGTAAAAGGTTACTGAGAAAATAGTTCCATCCTGTCTGGCTGGTGATAGGGTCGCCTGATTAATTGCATTCTGTAACAAAGATTCGTCTCATTTATTAGGGTTACATCTCATTTATCATCACACTCATCTATCCTTGGTTCATTCACTATTCGATGTTGCACTGACACCCTACAGAGAACATTTCCGACATATCTTTTTGTATTTTTAAATACAGGTACAACTTTACAAATGTTCAAAAGTTACAGAAAATGTCTTGTCTTCAAAAGTTAAGGAGTTAAGAAAAACAACATTATTTCTTTAACTAAAATATTGCTTTACTCAGGAGCATAAAATTATAACATTCCCTGTATCTCCTGCAATACCTTAATTAGACTCATTCACTGCCTTATTAACGCATCACCGTCATAAATGGTCTTCAAATAAAGTTATAAGAAAGTAATACGACAACTTACTCAGATCCCATGACCAGTTTCTTGAGGAAACATAACGCGACACACGTACTGTTAACCTTCTTGGATTGAAAGTCAATCTAGGATATGAATGTTGTGCTCAACTCCAGTTCACCTTCCTCTTACAGTAGCGTTTCGAATCTGACGTTGTCACAGACTTAAGACACTGAATCTGGTCATGTTCGTCTGATCCAAGAATCGGTGACGAAGAAGTTGGATATAAACTCTGTACAACATTTCGACATCAGAGACTACAGAACATCTAGGTGATTAGGTGTTCTCATTGTCTCGTTCGACGCACTAACAGGAAGGTGAACAGGAGCTTAATTCAACATTTCACATTGAATCGACGCACCATAATTACAAACTAGGACGCTTTTGTATCCATACCTATCCTTACCCATAATGATCACTTGGGTGTACCAGAGATTTAAATCTCAAAAGAAAACCCCGAGCTGAATTAACTTCTGATAGAAACCGAAGTTCACTTCCACCAGGGAGTGAGTATACTCGTACAGAAATACTCGCCAGCCGCTGCTGAGGCGCTGAAGATGAGTGATGGACCCGGACAATGGACTGGCAATGTGTAAATCAGGGAGACCCGGAGCGCTTCTAATTAACCGATTCGCCATGGCTAGCTACTGTGCACACCTGTCGCTCTCATGTATTGAGGCATTAATCTTTGGATTGTGCCTCTGTCAGGCGGCCTCCGCCGTTATTTGTCTCTCCGCAATTCGTCTGTTACACACCGCAGACGGTCATCGACGATCGATTATTATTTCCTCGATGTACTTTTTACCCTACAAATCGCAGTAGACGTCCTCGCGTTTGTTAAATACGTTTATCTTTACCATTATATTTATGGTTTAATCTGAAATTGCAATCGGCAACATTTTCTATTTTTATGTTGCCAAAAATAGACCTTTTACTCATAAATGGATACAGATATTTATATTTGAAACCCACTTTTGTTTCTCTTGTCAACATATTTATGTGTGGAACACATTGACAATAACCTTACTTTTATTAGAATATCAATCAAGGAATATTTCATAGTATAGATAATGAAATTTATTTTCTAGTAAATAAATCTAATTTTCCTGGCAGTATTTAGTAGTTTTTAAACATGAAACGTCAAGCAGTGTAAATAATAGGTTTTCTTGACAAGAGCCTAAAATATTTTTGTTTTGATTTTATTGTGTGCAGTGAGTCTAAACGCATTTAAATTTGTTTTATAAGCAATAAAACTAATTTGTAAATTATTACCTATATCATTACTTTTAGTCCAGTTTAATTTATGTATATTTGAAGCTTTTGTGTTTTTACCAGTTTTTAGGAAGGTAAAGTGTAGAACTATGAAGGCTCACCAAAACCTCGAAGTCGTAAGGTTTTCATTTATTTTCCACGAAAGATGTAAACTTCATGTTCCCTCGGTCTAATACGAGGTGTGGTAAAACCCCTGGCAGAGTGGGGTGAAACAATGACAGTTGGTCTCAATGTACAATGCTCGATGTGTTGTAAGTCTAGTGATGTATTAATGCTTTAAGACTCGGTTCAGAGCAGGCTTTATAAAGGAACAATCGAGTCCGCCTACGATTGTTCGACTTTTTGAGAGGGGCGCGTGCCAACACGTGCTCTTCCGCTTCCGGTTCTTTTTTTGAATGTAAAAAAGCATGAGTTTACCACCCAGCAAAAAGGGACAGTTGTAGAGGGGGGATCGAAACTGCATACTACCGGTTACATCTGTTTTAGCTAGGCTGTTCCTATAACGGCCCTCGCTCGCTGACGTGTACGGTCATGGTTTATTCATACCTCCGACCGCACCGCTTGTACCACTAGAACTTGTCGGTGAACCGCTTCAAATTTTTACGAAAGTGACAACTTCATTCGAGCCGAGAATCAGTTTTACTTTTTTTACTGTATTTTCTAAACTTAAATGGAAACTTCATTAAATTCGAAGTGTGTATCACTAATATTTAATATAATGTATATAAAACCACGGTTGTGTTTTAAAATATTTTTCTTCGGGAATAAAACTAGGAATAAAGATTATAACTACGAGAGTCTTGTGACCTTTTCGGAGTTCAGAGATGTCTGACGTCAACTTCAATAGAATAACCGGAGATCAATCTGTCGGTATAAAGATACGAGTGCGCCCCAAGACCCGGCTGCATTTGTCGACTGCAGACATAACTCAAAAGGCCCGGCCGAAAAGGGTTTGCCGGTGACCTTATGAGAAAATGTAATGGGCCGATGCAGTGTCCAGGGTGAACCCGGGTTTCGCCTTGTAACGGTTCCACTGTAACCGTCTACAGAACAGATGTTCCCGACTAAAAGTGTAAGTCACTTTCGGAGTGATATTGATTGTAATGTAGTCTTGAAGAAGTCGGTAAGAGCGGCGGTCCCTGACAGGCAAACAAAGTTGATCATCCGACAATGGGAATCTAGTAGCAACGAGTTAAATGACCTTGACGGCTATTACAACCAATTACAGGCACCCTCGGCCTGTGGTGTCATGTAAGCCGATCTGACTCCATTCATCCCATCTTCCTCGCGGCCCTCGCGGCCCTCGCTCCTCCGCGCCTCCTTCTGCTCTCCTCCTGGACGGCTATTACAACCAATTACAAGCATCTTCAGCCAGTGATGTCATGTAAGATTTAACTTTTCTCACCCGACATTCGCCTTGGTCTCCTTTACACCCTCGAAGATCCGCCTTCTTTCTTCTCGGTGGCTCTTACTCGCTCTAAAGTCGCGAATCTCGGTCGTTCTCCGCAAGTGACTCGTCTTCTTTCTCCACGTCTCCTCGAAGCTTTCCACTCTGTCGTGGGGTTTTGGAGAGTCGGCTGAAATTTCTTGTAGGTCTATGCAGACAAAATATCAGTGGTGTCAAACTCTTTCGTTGAGCCCCGTCTTCTGTTCCACGAATACACGAATACTCGTACAGGCACAGGCACGAGTAGGGTCTTGGTGGTGGAGGGAGGGTCGATTGTTAATACCTGTTGATTCTTTGTCACATCATCATTTCAACTCAGTTTTTAGTTCTCTTTAACGCCTTGTTTAATTATACGCTTAGTCTGTCTATTTACGATTGGTGTCAACATTCCCATCTCATGGTGATCCTAGTTAGTTTTCAACCAAAAACAAGTTTATATTTTAAATTATGTTTACTTTTGTCGGTTAGCAATACGACATGTATATTTTTGGTACATTCCGTTCAAATGTGGTGCCCTTTCTATTTACCATATCGAAATGAATTTATTTTCTCGTATTATTTAATGAATTTCAAATGGGATATTCCCTTTCGGAAATAACATCCAGAGAGCGTCAGTGAGCGAAATACCCGGGGTCGGCGAGCTCGCCCGCGGAAGGCTGCAGCTCCACGGCGAGTGACAGACGGAGCAGCACACGCGCCCTCTCCACCGGAAGCGAGTCGCCGTCCCCTCGTCAGTTGACAGCTACGCTAAAACATAGACATTTTACCGTAATTGTATGGGGTAAATGACAACGACGCTGAGGGGCCTAATCTGATTTGGGACACGTCCACACTCCGTCCTGGTGTTTGTCCATGGCCTCTGTAATACGTCAACTTTACATTCCGTTTTATTTATCTATACTAGCAGTTACCCGCGGCTTCACACGCAATTTCGTATATTTTGCATCTATATGAGCACTTTTGGTACGAGCAAATTATATTTCCGACGCCATTGTTGAGTTTTCCTTCTTGATACGATCAAGAAAATATGTTAAATGCTTTCCAGGCAATTTAGTAGACATAAGACCACTGATTGTTTTAGTGAATTATATTTCCGACGCCAATATTGGGTTAGTCTTGTTGCCACGATCTAGAAAATACGTCAAAAAGTTTATAATTATGGCCTTTGTAATCGTTCTTAGTATGTTTAGTTCCATAGTTGATTTTGTTTCGTCTCCCGATCAAGAAATATATCACAGATCAGAGAATCTTATTCTGTCAAAAGAGATTTAATATGGGTTTTATATCAGTCTTTAAATCTATAGTAACAGTTTTTTTTATTTTAGAATATTTGGAGCTAGAATTGGTTCATTAGTTCAAAATAACAGTCCAGCAAAATTTCATCTAGCTTAGTCTGGTTGACTACTACAAAGGGAGTCTACCGAGTCAAATTCTAGCCTTCTTATATTTTACGATATTTTCTAAGGTAGATTATTACTTACTCGAATAAACTAAGGTTATACTTTAGACAATTTACTCACTATAGATATAAACGAATTGAAAATAATAAACAATGTTTACCCAGAACAGTTGATTATATTTTACAGGCCCATTAATATTACACATCTTTAAGAGACCAAGATGGTATTTCCGCTACTTTAAAGACCAGTGGGGAGTAGCCCGTAAGTATATTCGAAATAAGAATAGCCTATATTCGTCCCAGGAACCGCAAGAATGTCCATGTAAAATATCAGTACATTATATTGAGTAGTTTACGCGTGAAAACAAAACAGACAAACAAAGGCACTTTCGCATTTATGTTATTATTAGGATGCTACCTCGATCCCGTGTAGAGATGCGAATTTCAAATTGTCACATCATTTTATGATCGGATTGTTCACATAAGACAAGAATCTAAGAAACCTCGCATTGTACTTTCTTGAGAGACAGGATATTCAGTATGCCTAACTTCGCGGGAAAGGGTTACCTCCTGTCCTGATCCCTCATATCTCAGTCGTATCACCTTGGAAGAAGGGAAGGCCAGCTCTGGTCGAAGCAGGCAGGGGATACCAATCCTTCATGTCCAGGCTAGCAACAACCATTTATTTAACAGAATACAACTTATGTAACATCGATATCAGCTATTTTACATATATTTAACTAACGAATTAGGTTCCTCTATTACATGTTTACCGAATTTCTCTTCCCGCCTGTACTTTGATTATATATATATATATATATATATATATATATATATATATATATATATATATATATGTTCGGTTGTTGAAGATAGGGGTTTCAAACAATACTGCAGAGCAAAAAACTGAACTATGAACTAACTATAAAATATCTTTAAATTCCAATATGTGACGAATTTTTCAATTTTATAAACTTTAATTCTGGTTCCCTCTTAGAATAACGTGTAATGAACTTATTTGACAGGTGGCACAAAACACTGTTGTATAAAACGTCCTACAGCCAATTTATAACTATGTGCAACTATTCGCCGTATAATAGTTCTTTCAGGGGAGGTCACAATCAAATTTTGTAAATTGAGA